>NC_090350.1:44095021-44155021 GCF_035084215.1 Heptranchias perlo
TTCTCTCTCTCTCACTGTGTTTCTCTCTCTCTCACCGTGTTTCTCTCTCACTGTGTTTCTCTCACTGTGTCTCTCTCTCTCTCTGTGTCTCTCTCTCACCGTGTTTCTTTCTCACTGTTTCTCTCTCTCTCTCTGTTTCTCTCTCTCTCACTGTATTTCTCTATCTCACTCTGTTTCTCTCTCACTGTGTTTTTCTCTGTCGCTCAATGTGTTTCCCTCACTCTGTTTCTCGCTCACTGTGTTTCTCTCTCTCACTGTGGTTCTCTCTCTCACTGTGGTTCTCTCTCTGTCTTTCTCTCTCTCTGTTTCTCTCACTGTCTTTCTCTCTCTCTCACTGTTTCTCTCTCTCTCACTCTGTTTCTCTCTCTCTGTTTCTCTCTCTCTCTGTTTCTTTCTCTCTCACTCTGTTTCTCTCTCTCTCACTGTGTTTCTCTCTCTCTCACCGTGTTTCTCTCTCACTGTGTTTCTCTCTCTGTGTCTCTCTCTCTCTCTGTGTCTCTCTCTCACCGTGTTTCTTTCTCTCTCTCTCTCACTGTGTTTCTCTCTCTCTCACTGTGTTTCTCTCTCACTCTGTATCTCACTCACTGTGTTTCTCTCTCTCACTGTTTCTCTCTCACTGTGTCTCTCTCTCACCGTGTTTCTTTCTCTCTGTTTCTCTCTCTCTCTGTTTCTCTCTCTCTCACTCTGTTTCTCACTCACTGTGTTTCTCTCTCTCTCTCACTGTGTTTCTCTCTCACTCTGTATCTCACTCACTGTGTTTCTCTCTCTCACTGTTTCTCTCTCACTGTGTTTCTCTCTCCCACTGTATTTCTCTCTCTCACTCTGTTTCTCTCTCACTGTGTTTTTCTCTGTCGCTCAATGTGTTTCCCTCACTCTGTTTCTCGCTCACTGTTTTTCTCTCTCTCACTGTGGTTCTCTCTCTCACTGTGGTTCTCTCTCTGTCTTTCTCTCTCTCTGTTTCTCTCACTGTCTTTCTCTCTCTCTCACTGTTTCTCTCTCTCTCACTCTGTTTCTCTCTCTCTGTTTCTCTCCCTCTCTGTTTCTCTCTCTCTCACTCTGTTTCTCTCTCACTCTGTTTCTCTCTCTCTCTCTCACTGTGTTTCTCTCTCACTCTGTATCTCACTCACTGTGTTTCCCTCTCTCACTGTTTCTCTCTCACTGTGTTTTTCTCTGTCGCTCAATGTGTTTCCCTCACTCTGTTTCTCGCTCACTGTGTTTCTCTCTCTCTCACACTGTTTCTCTCTCTCACTGTGGTTCTCTCTCTGTCTTTCCCTCTCTCTGTTTCTCTCTCACGGTCTTTCTCTCTCTCTCACTGTTTCTCTCTCTCTCACTCTGTTTCTCTCTCTCTCTGTTTCTCTCTCACTGTGTTTCTCTCTTTCTCTCACTCTGTTTCTCTCTCTCTGTGCTTCTCTCTCTCTCACTTTGTTTCTCTCTCTCTCACTGTGTTTCTCTCTGTCGCTCAATGTGTTTTATCTCTCTCTCACTGTGTTTCTCTCTCTCTCTCACTGTGTTTCTCTCTGTCGCTCAATGTGTTTTATCTCTCTCTCACTGTGTTTCTCTCTCTCTCTCACTGTCTTTCTCTCTGTCTCACTCTGTTTCTCTCTCACTGTGTTTCTGTGTGTCGCTCAATGTGTTTCTCTCTCTCTGTTTCTCTCTCTCGCTGTTTCTCTCTCTCTCACTGTGTTTCTGTCTGTCGCTCAATGTGTTTCTCTCTCTGTTTCTCTCTCTCTCTGTTTCTCTCTCTCTCACTGTCTTTCTCTCTCTCTCACTCTGTTTCTCTCTCTCTCACTGTGTTTCTCTCTCTCTCACCGTGTTTCTCTCTCACTGAGTTTCTCTCTGTGTCTCTCTCTCTCTCTTGTCTCTCTCTCACCGTGTTTCTTTCTCTCTGTTTCTCTCTCTCTCTCTGTTTCTCTCTCTCTCACTGTGTTTCTCTCTCTCACTCTGTTTCTCTCTCACTCTGTTTCTCTCTCTCTCTCACTGTGTTTCTCTCTCACTCTGTATCTCACTCACTGTGTTTCTCTCTCTCACTGTTTCTCTCTCACTGTGTTTCTCTCTCTCTCTCACTGTGTTTCTCTCTCTCACTGTTTCTCTCTCACTGTGTTGCTCTCTCTCTCTCTCACTGTGTTTCTCTCTCACTCTGTTTCTCACTCACTGTGTTTCTCTCTCTCACTGTTTCTCTCTCACTGTGTTTCTCTCTCTCTCACTGTGTTTCTCTCTCTCACTGTTTCTCTCTCACTGTGTTTCTCTCTCTCGCACTGTGTCTCTCTCTCTCACTGTTTCTCACTCACTATGTTTCTCTCTCTCTCACTGTGTTTCTCTCTCACTGTGTTTCTCTCTCTGTCTTTCTCTCTCTGTTTCTCTCTCACTGTCTTTCTCTCTCTCTCTCTGTTTCTCTCTCTCTCACTGTGTTTCTCTCTCACTGTGTTTCTCTCTCTCTGTTTCTCGCTCACTGTGTTTCTCTCTCTCTGTTTCTCTCTCTCTCACTGTGTTTCTCTCTCACTGTGTTTCTCTCTCTCTGTTTCTCTCTCACTGTGTTTCTATCTCTCTCTGTTTCTCTCTCAATGTGTTTCTCTCTCTGTGTTTCTCTCTCTGTTTCTCTCTCTCTCTGTTCCTCTCTCTCACTGTCTTTCTCTCTCTCTCACTGTGTTTCTCTCTCTCTGTTTCTCTCTCTCTCACTGAGTTTCTCTCTCACTGTGTTTCTCTCTCTCTGTTTCTCTCTCAATGTATTTCTCTCTCTCTGTTTCTCTCTCTGTTTCTCTCTCTCTCTCACTGTTTCTCTCTCTCTCTCACTGTTTCTCTCGCTCTGTTTCTCTCTCTCTCTCTGTTTCTCTCTCTCTCACTCTGTTTCTCTCTCTCTCACTCTGTTTCTCTCTCTCTGTTTCTCTCTCTCTCGCTGTTTCTCTCTCTCTCTCTGTTTCTCTCTCTCTCACTGTGTTTCTCTCTCACTGTGTTTCTCTCTCTCTGTTTCTCTCTCACTGTGTTTCTCTCTCTCTCTGTTTCTCTCTCAATGTGTTTCTCTCTCTCTGTTTCTCTCTCTGTTTCTCTCTCTCTCTGTTTCTCTCTCTCTCACTGTCTTTCTCTCTCTCTCACTGTGTCTCTCTCTCACTGTGTTTCTTTCTCTCTGTTTCTCTCTCTCTCTGTTTCTCTCTCTCTCACTCTGTTTCTCTCTCACTCTGTTTCTCCCTCTCTCTCTAACTGTGTTTCTCTCTCACTCTGTATCTCACTCACTGTATTTCTCTCTCTCACTCTGTTTCTCTCTCACTGTGTTTTTCTCTGTCGCTCAATGTGTTTCCCTCACTCTGTTTCTCGCTCACTGTGTTTCTATCTCTCTCACTCTGTTTCTCTCTCTCACTGTGGTTCTCTCTCTGTCTTTCTCTCTCTCTGTTTCTCTCTCACTGTCTTTCTCTCTCTCTCTCACTGTTTCTCTCTCTATCACTCTGTTTCTCTCTCTCTGTTTCTCTCTCACTGTGTTTTTCTCTCTCACTGTGTTTCTCTCTGTCGCTCAATGTGTTTCTCTCTCTCTGTTTCTCTCTCACCCAGTCTGTTTCTCTCTCTCTCTCTCACTGTGTTTCTCTCTCACAGTCTTTCTCTCTCTCACTGTGTTTCTCTCTATCGCTCAATGTGTTTCTCTCTCTCTGTTTCTCTCTCTCTCAGTCTGTTTCTCTCTCTCTCTCACTGTGTTTCTCTCTGTCGCTCAATGTGTTTCTCTCTCACTCTGTTTCTCTCTTTCTCTCACTCTGTTTCTCTCTCTCTGTGTTTCTCTCTCTCTCACTGTGTTTCTCTCTGTCGCTCAATTTGTTTCTCTCTCACTGTGTTTCTCTCTCACTGTGTTTCTGTCTGTCGTTCAATATGTTTCTCTCTCTCTGTTTCTCTCTCTCTCAGTCTGTTTCTCTCTCTCTCACTGTGTTTCTCTCTCTCGCTCAATGTGTTTCTCTCTCACTCTGTTCTCCCTTTCTCTCACTCTGTTTCTCTCTCTCTGTTTCTCCCGAACTGTCTTTCTCTCTCTCTCGCACTGTGTCTCTCTCTCTCACTGTTTCTCACTCACTATGTTTCTCTCTCTCTCACTGTGTTTCTCTCTCACTGTGTTTCTCCCTCACTGTGTTTCTCTCTCTCTGTTTCTCTCTCACTGTGTTTCTCTCTCTCTCTGTTTCTCTCTCACTGTGTTTCTCTCTCTCTGTTTCTCTCTCACTGTCTTTCTCTCTCTCTCACTGTGTTTCTCTCTCTCTCTGTTTCTCTCTCTCTCTGTTTCACTCTCTCTGTTTCTCTCTCACTGTCTTTCTCTCTCTCTCACTGTGTTTCTCTCTCTCTCACTGTGTTTCTCTCTCACTGTGTTTCTCTCTGTCGCTCAATGTGTTTCTCTCTCACTCTGTTTCTCTCTCTCTCAGTCTGTTTCTCTCTCTCTCACTGTCTTTCTCTCTCTCTCACTCTGTTTCTCTCTCACTGTGTTTCTGTCTGTCGCTCAATGTGTTTCTCTCTCTCTGTTTCTCTCTCTCTCTGTTTCTCTCTCTCTCACTGTGTTTCTCTCTCTCTCACTGTGTTTCTCTCTCACTGTGTTTCTCTCTCTCTCTCTCTGTTTCTCTCTCTCTCACTGTGTTTCTCTCTCTCTCACTGTGTTTCTCTCTCACTGTGTTTCTCTCTCTCTCTGTTTCTCTCTCTCTCTCTGTTTCTCTCTCTCTCACTGTGTTTCTCTCTCTCTCACCGTTTTTCTCTCTCACTGTGTTTCTCTCACTGTGTGTCTCTCTCTCTCTCTGTCTCTCTCTCACCGTGTTTCTTTCTCACTGTTTCTCTCTCTCTCTCTGTTTCTCTCTCTCTCTGTCACTGTGTTTCTCTCTCACTCTGTATCTCACTCACTGTGTTTCTCTCTCTCACTGTTTCTCTCTCACTGTTTCTCTCTCTCTCTCTGTTTCTCTCTCTCTCTCTCTGTTTCTCTCTCTCTCACTGTGTTTCTCTCTCTCTCACCGTGTTTCTCTCTCACTGTGTTTCTCTCACTGTGTCTCTCTCTCTCTCTGTGTCTCTCTCTCACCGTGTTTCTTTCTCACTGTTTCTCTCTCTCTCTCTGTTTCTCTCTCTCTCACTGTATTTCTCTATCTCACTCTGTTTCTCTCTCACTGTGTTTTTCTCTGTCGCTCAATGTGTTTCCCTCACTCTGTTTCTCGCTCACTGTGTTTCTCTCTCTCACTGTGGTTCTCTCTCTCACTGTGGTTCTCTCTCTGTCTTTCTCTCTCTCTGTTTCTCTCACTGTCTTTCTCTCTCTCTCACTGTTTCTCTCTCTCTCACTCTGTTTCTCTCTCTCTGTTTCTCTCTCTCTCTGTTTCTTTCTCTCTCACTCTGTTTCTCTCTCTCTCACTGTGTTTCTCTCTCTCTCACCGTGTTTCTCTCTCACTGTGTTTCTCTCTCTGTGTCTCTCTCTCTCTCTGTGTCTCTCTCTCACCGTGTTTCTTTCTCTCTCTCTCTCACTGTGTTTCTCTCTCTCTCACTGTGTTTCTCTCTCACTCTGTATCTCACTCACTGTGTTTCTCTCTCTCACTGTTTCTCTCTCACTGTGTCTCTCTCTCACCGTGTTTCTTTCTCTCTGTTTCTCTCTCTCTCTGTTTCTCTCTCTCTCACTCTGTTTCTCACTCACTGTGTTTCTCTCTCTCTCTCACTGTGTTTCTCTCTCACTCTGTATCTCACTCACTGTGTTTCTCTCTCTCACTGTTTCTCTCTCACTGTGTTTCTCTCTCCCACTGTATTTCTCTCTCTCACTCTGTTTCTCTCTCACTGTGTTTTTCTCTGTCGCTCAATGTGTTTCCCTCACTCTGTTTCTCGCTCACTGTTTTTCTCTCTCTCACTGTGGTTCTCTCTCTCACTGTGGTTCTCTCTCTGTCTTTCTCTCTCTCTGTTTCTCTCACTGTCTTTCTCTCTCTCTCACTGTTTCTCTCTCTCTCACTCTGTTTCTCTCTCTCTGTTTCTCTCCCTCTCTGTTTCTCTCTCTCTCACTCTGTTTCTCTCTCACTCTGTTTCTCTCTCTCTCTCTCACTGTGTTTCTCTCTCACTCTGTATCTCACTCACTGTGTTTCCCTCTCTCACTGTTTCTCTCTCACTGTGTTTTTCTCTGTCGCTCAATGTGTTTCCCTCACTCTGTTTCTCGCTCACTGTGTTTCTCTCTCTCTCACACTGTTTCTCTCTCTCACTGTGGTTCTCTCTCTGTCTTTCCCTCTCTCTGTTTCTCTCTCACGGTCTTTCTCTCTCTCTCACTGTTTCTCTCTCTCTCACTCTGTTTCTCTCTCTCTCTGTTTCTCTCTCACTGTGTTTCTCTCTTTCTCTCACTCTGTTTCTCTCTCTCTGTGCTTCTCTCTCTCTCACTTTGTTTCTCTCTCTCTCACTGTGTTTCTCTCTGTCGCTCAATGTGTTTTATCTCTCTCTCACTGTGTTTCTCTCTCTCTCTCACTGTGTTTCTCTCTGTCGCTCAATGTGTTTTATCTCTCTCTCACTGTGTTTCTCTCTCTCTCTCACTGTCTTTCTCTCTGTCTCACTCTGTTTCTCTCTCACTGTGTTTCTGTGTGTCGCTCAATGTGTTTCTCTCTCTCTGTTTCTCTCTCTCGCTGTTTCTCTCTCTCTCACTGTGTTTCTGTCTGTCGCTCAATGTGTTTCTCTCTCTGTTTCTCTCTCTCTCTGTTTCTCTCTCTCTCACTGTCTTTCTCTCTCTCTCACTCTGTTTCTCTCTCTCTCACTGTGTTTCTCTCTCTCTCACCGTGTTTCTCTCTCACTGAGTTTCTCTCTGTGTCTCTCTCTCTCTCTTGTCTCTCTCTCACCGTGTTTCTTTCTCTCTGTTTCTCTCTCTCTCTCTGTTTCTCTCTCTCTCACTGTGTTTCTCTCTCTCACTCTGTTTCTCTCTCACTCTGTTTCTCTCTCTCTCTCACTGTGTTTCTCTCTCACTCTGTATCTCACTCACTGTGTTTCTCTCTCTCACTGTTTCTCTCTCACTGTGTTTCTCTCTCTCTCTCACTGTGTTTCTCTCTCTCACTGTTTCTCTCTCACTGTGTTGCTCTCTCTCTCTCTCACTGTGTTTCTCTCTCACTCTGTTTCTCACTCACTGTGTTTCTCTCTCTCACTGTTTCTCTCTCACTGTGTTTCTCTCTCTCTCACTGTGTTTCTCTCTCTCACTGTTTCTCTCTCACTGTGTTTCTCTCTCTCGCACTGTGTCTCTCTCTCTCACTGTTTCTCACTCACTATGTTTCTCTCTCTCTCACTGTGTTTCTCTCTCACTGTGTTTCTCTCTCTGTCTTTCTCTCTCTGTTTCTCTCTCACTGTCTTTCTCTCTCTCTCTCTGTTTCTCTCTCTCTCACTGTGTTTCTCTCTCACTGTGTTTCTCTCTCTCTGTTTCTCGCTCACTGTGTTTCTCTCTCTCTGTTTCTCTCTCTCTCACTGTGTTTCTCTCTCACTGTGTTTCTCTCTCTCTGTTTCTCTCTCACTGTGTTTCTATCTCTCTCTGTTTCTCTCTCAATGTGTTTCTCTCTCTGTGTTTCTCTCTCTCTGTTTCTCTCTCTCTCTGTTCCTCTCTCTCACTGTCTTTCTCTCTCTCTCACTGTGTTTCTCTCTCTCTGTTTCTCTCTCTCTCACTGAGTTTCTCTCTCACTGTGTTTCTCTCTCTCTGTTTCTCTCTCAATGTGTTTCTCTCTCTCTGTTTCTCTCTCTGTTTCTCTCTCTCTCTCACTGTTTCTCTCTCTCTCTCACTGTTTCTCTCGCTCTGTTTCTCTCTCTCTCTCTGTTTCTCTCTCTCTCACTCTGTTTCTCTCTCTCTCACTCTGTTTCTCTCTCTCTGTTTCTCTCTCTCTCGCTGTTTCTCTCTCTCTCTCTGTTTCTCTCTCTCTCACTGTGTTTCTCTCTCACTGTGTTTCTCTCTCTCTGTTTCTCTCTCACTGTGTTTCTCTCTCTCTCTGTTTCTCTCTCAATGTGTTTCTCTCTCTCTGTTTCTCTCTCTGTTTCTCTCTCTCTCTGTTTCTCTCTCTCTCACTGTCTTTCTCTCTCTCTCACTGTGTCTCTCTCTCACTGTGTTTCTTTCTCTCTGTTTCTCTCTCTCTCTGTTTCTCTCTCTCTCACTCTGTTTCTCTCTCACTCTGTTTCTCCCTCTCTCTCTAACTGTGTTTCTCTCTCACTCTGTATCTCACTCACTGTATTTCTCTCTCTCACTCTGTTTCTCTCTCACTGTGTTTTTCTCTGTCGCTCAATGTGTTTCCCTCACTCTGTTTCTCGCTCACTGTGTTTCTATCTCTCTCACTCTGTTTCTCTCTCTCACTGTGGTTCTCTCTCTGTCTTTCTCTCTCTCTGTTTCTCTCTCACTGTCTTTCTCTCTCTCTCTCACTGTTTCTCTCTCTATCACTCTGTTTCTCTCTCTCTGTTTCTCTCTCACTGTGTTTTTCTCTCTCACTGTGTTTCTCTCTGTCGCTCAATGTGTTTCTCTCTCTCTGTTTCTCTCTCACCCAGTCTGTTTCTCTCTCTCTCTCTCACTGTGTTTCTCTCTCACAGTCTTTCTCTCTCTCACTGTGTTTCTCTCTATCGCTCAATGTGTTTCTCTCTCTCTGTTTCTCTCTCTCTCAGTCTGTTTCTCTCTCTCTCTCACTGTGTTTCTCTCTGTCGCTCAATGTGTTTCTCTCTCACTCTGTTTCTCTCTTTCTCTCACTCTGTTTCTCTCTCTCTGTGTTTCTCTCTCTCTCACTGTGTTTCTCTCTGTCGCTCAATTTGTTTCTCTCTCACTGTGTTTCTCTCTCACTGTGTTTCTGTCTGTCGTTCAATATGTTTCTCTCTCTCTGTTTCTCTCTCTCTCAGTCTGTTTCTCTCTCTCTCACTGTGTTTCTCTCTCTCGCTCAATGTGTTTCTCTCTCACTCTGTTCTCCCTTTCTCTCACTCTGTTTCTCTCTCTCTGTTTCTCCCGAACTGTCTTTCTCTCTCTCTCGCACTGTGTCTCTCTCTCTCACTGTTTCTCACTCACTATGTTTCTCTCTCTCTCACTGTGTTTCTCTCTCACTGTGTTTCTCCCTCACTGTGTTTCTCTCTCTCTGTTTCTCTCTCACTGTGTTTCTCTCTCTCTCTGTTTCTCTCTCACTGTGTTTCTCTCTCTCTGTTTCTCTCTCACTGTCTTTCTCTCTCTCTCACTGTGTTTCTCTCTCTCTCTGTTTCTCTCTCTCTCTGTTTCACTCTCTCTGTTTCTCTCTCACTGTCTTTCTCTCTCTCTCACTGTGTTTCTCTCTCTCTCACTGTGTTTCTCTCTCACTGTGTTTCTCTCTGTCGCTCAATGTGTTTCTCTCTCACTCTGTTTCTCTCTCTCTCAGTCTGTTTCTCTCTCTCTCACTGTCTTTCTCTCTCTCTCACTCTGTTTCTCTCTCACTGTGTTTCTGTCTGTCGCTCAATGTGTTTCTCTCTCTCTGTTTCTCTCTCTCTCTGTTTCTCTCTCTCTCACTGTGTTTCTCTCTCTCTCACTGTGTTTCTCTCTCACTGTGTTTCTCTCTCTCTCTCTCTGTTTCTCTCTCTCTCACTGTGTTTCTCTCTCTCTCACTGTGTTTCTCTCTCACTGTGTTTCTCTCTCTCTCTGTTTCTCTCTCTCTCTCTGTTTCTCTCTCTCTCACTGTGTTTCTCTCTCTCTCACCGTTTTTCTCTCTCACTGTGTTTCTCTCACTGTGTGTCTCTCTCTCTCTCTGTCTCTCTCTCACCGTGTTTCTTTCTCACTGTTTCTCTCTCTCTCTCTGTTTCTCTCTCTCTCTGTCACTGTGTTTCTCTCTCACTCTGTATCTCACTCACTGTGTTTCTCTCTCTCACTGTTTCTCTCTCACTGTTTCTCTCTCTCTCTCTGTTTCTCTCTCTCTCTCTCTGTTTCTCTCTCTCTCACTGTGTTTCTCTCTCTCTCACCGTGTTTCTCTCTCACTGTGTTTCTCTCACTGTGTCTCTCTCTCTCTCTGTGTCTCTCTCTCACCGTGTTTCTTTCTCACTGTTTCTCTCTCTCTCTCTGTTTCTCTCTCTCTCACTGTATTTCTCTATCTCACTCTGTTTCTCTCTCACTGTGTTTTTCTCTGTCGCTCAATGTGTTTCCCTCACTCTGTTTCTCGCTCACTGTGTTTCTCTCTCTCACTGTGGTTCTCTCTCTCACTGTGGTTCTCTCTCTGTCTTTCTCTCTCTCTGTTTCTCTCACTGTCTTTCTCTCTCTCTCACTGTTTCTCTCTCTCTCACTCTGTTTCTCTCTCTCTGTTTCTCTCTCTCTCTGTTTCTTTCTCTCTCACTCTGTTTCTCTCTCTCTCACTGTGTTTCTCTCTCTCTCACCGTGTTTCTCTCTCACTGTGTTTCTCTCTCTGTGTCTCTCTCTCTCTCTGTGTCTCTCTCTCACCGTGTTTCTTTCTCTCTCTCTCTCACTGTGTTTCTCTCTCTCTCACTGTGTTTCTCTCTCACTCTGTATCTCACTCACTGTGTTTCTCTCTCTCACTGTTTCTCTCTCACTGTGTCTCTCTCTCACCGTGTTTCTTTCTCTCTGTTTCTCTCTCTCTCTGTTTCTCTCTCTCTCACTCTGTTTCTCACTCACTGTGTTTCTCTCTCTCTCTCACTGTGTTTCTCTCTCACTCTGTATCTCACTCACTGTGTTTCTCTCTCTCACTGTTTCTCTCTCACTGTGTTTCTCTCTCCCACTGTATTTCTCTCTCTCACTCTGTTTCTCTCTCACTGTGTTTTTCTCTGTCGCTCAATGTGTTTCCCTCACTCTGTTTCTCGCTCACTGTTTTTCTCTCTCTCACTGTGGTTCTCTCTCTCACTGTGGTTCTCTCTCTGTCTTTCTCTCTCTCTGTTTCTCTCACTGTCTTTCTCTCTCTCTCACTGTTTCTCTCTCTCTCACTCTGTTTCTCTCTCTCTGTTTCTCTCCCTCTCTGTTTCTCTCTCTCTCACTCTGTTTCTCTCTCACTCTGTTTCTCTCTCTCTCTCTCACTGTGTTTCTCTCTCACTCTGTATCTCACTCACTGTGTTTCCCTCTCTCACTGTTTCTCTCTCACTGTGTTTTTCTCTGTCGCTCAATGTGTTTCCCTCACTCTGTTTCTCGCTCACTGTGTTTCTCTCTCTCTCACACTGTTTCTCTCTCTCACTGTGGTTCTCTCTCTGTCTTTCCCTCTCTCTGTTTCTCTCTCACGGTCTTTCTCTCTCTCTCACTGTTTCTCTCTCTCTCACTCTGTTTCTCTCTCTCTCTGTTTCTCTCTCACTGTGTTTCTCTCTTTCTCTCACTCTGTTTCTCTCTCTCTGTGCTTCTCTCTCTCTCACTTTGTTTCTCTCTCTCTCACTGTGTTTCTCTCTGTCGCTCAATGTGTTTTATCTCTCTCTCACTGTGTTTCTCTCTCTCTCTCACTGTGTTTCTCTCTGTCGCTCAATGTGTTTTATCTCTCTCTCACTGTGTTTCTCTCTCTCTCTCACTGTCTTTCTCTCTGTCTCACTCTGTTTCTCTCTCACTGTGTTTCTGTGTGTCGCTCAATGTGTTTCTCTCTCTCTGTTTCTCTCTCTCGCTGTTTCTCTCTCTCTCACTGTGTTTCTGTCTGTCGCTCAATGTGTTTCTCTCTCTGTTTCTCTCTCTCTCTGTTTCTCTCTCTCTCACTGTCTTTCTCTCTCTCTCACTCTGTTTCTCTCTCTCTCACTGTGTTTCTCTCTCTCTCACCGTGTTTCTCTCTCACTGAGTTTCTCTCTGTGTCTCTCTCTCTCTCTTGTCTCTCTCTCACCGTGTTTCTTTCTCTCTGTTTCTCTCTCTCTCTCTGTTTCTCTCTCTCTCACTGTGTTTCTCTCTCTCACTCTGTTTCTCTCTCACTCTGTTTCTCTCTCTCTCTCACTGTGTTTCTCTCTCACTCTGTATCTCACTCACTGTGTTTCTCTCTCTCACTGTTTCTCTCTCACTGTGTTTCTCTCTCTCTCTCACTGTGTTTCTCTCTCTCACTGTTTCTCTCTCACTGTGTTGCTCTCTCTCTCTCTCACTGTGTTTCTCTCTCACTCTGTTTCTCACTCACTGTGTTTCTCTCTCTCACTGTTTCTCTCTCACTGTGTTTCTCTCTCTCTCACTGTGTTTCTCTCTCTCACTGTTTCTCTCTCACTGTGTTTCTCTCTCTCGCACTGTGTCTCTCTCTCTCACTGTTTCTCACTCACTATGTTTCTCTCTCTCTCACTGTGTTTCTCTCTCACTGTGTTTCTCTCTCTGTCTTTCTCTCTCTGTTTCTCTCTCACTGTCTTTCTCTCTCTCTCTCTGTTTCTCTCTCTCTCACTGTGTTTCTCTCTCACTGTGTTTCTCTCTCTCTGTTTCTCGCTCACTGTGTTTCTCTCTCTCTGTTTCTCTCTCTCTCACTGTGTTTCTCTCTCACTGTGTTTCTCTCTCTCTGTTTCTCTCTCACTGTGTTTCTATCTCTCTCTGTTTCTCTCTCAATGTGTTTCTCTCTCTGTGTTTCTCTCTCTGTTTCTCTCTCTCTCTGTTCCTCTCTCTCACTGTCTTTCTCTCTCTCTCACTGTGTTTCTCTCTCTCTGTTTCTCTCTCTCTCACTGAGTTTCTCTCTCACTGTGTTTCTCTCTCTCTGTTTCTCTCTCAATGTGTTTCTCTCTCTCTGTTTCTCTCTCTGTTTCTCTCTCTCTCTCACTGTTTCTCTCTCTCTCTCACTGTTTCTCTCGCTCTGTTTCTCTCTCTCTCTCTGTTTCTCTCTCTCTCACTCTGTTTCTCTCTCTCTCACTCTGTTTCTCTCTCTCTGTTTCTCTCTCTCTCGCTGTTTCTCTCTCTCTCTCTGTTTCTCTCTCTCTCACTGTGTTTCTCTCTCACTGTGTTTCTCTCTCTCTGTTTCTCTCTCACTGTGTTTCTCTCTCTCTCTGTTTCTCTCTCAATGTGTTTCTCTCTCTCTGTTTCTCTCTCTGTTTCTCTCTCTCTCTGTTTCTCTCTCTCTCACTGTCTTTCTCTCTCTCTCACTGTGTCTCTCTCTCACTGTGTTTCTTTCTCTCTGTTTCTCTCTCTCTCTGTTTCTCTCTCTCTCACTCTGTTTCTCTCTCACTCTGTTTCTCCCTCTCTCTCTAACTGTGTTTCTCTCTCACTCTGTATCTCACTCACTGTATTTCTCTCTCTCACTCTGTTTCTCTCTCACTGTGTTTTTCTCTGTCGCTCAATGTGTTTCCCTCACTCTGTTTCTCGCTCACTGTGTTTCTATCTCTCTCACTCTGTTTCTCTCTCTCACTGTGGTTCTCTCTCTGTCTTTCTCTCTCTCTGTTTCTCTCTCACTGTCTTTCTCTCTCTCTCTCACTGTTTCTCTCTCTATCACTCTGTTTCTCTCTCTCTGTTTCTCTCTCACTGTGTTTTTCTCTCTCACTGTGTTTCTCTCTGTCGCTCAATGTGTTTCTCTCTCTCTGTTTCTCTCTCACCCAGTCTGTTTCTCTCTCTCTCTCTCACTGTGTTTCTCTCTCACAGTCTTTCTCTCTCTCACTGTGTTTCTCTCTATCGCTCAATGTGTTTCTCTCTCTCTGTTTCTCTCTCTCTCAGTCTGTTTCTCTCTCTCTCTCACTGTGTTTCTCTCTGTCGCTCAATGTGTTTCTCTCTCACTCTGTTTCTCTCTTTCTCTCACTCTGTTTCTCTCTCTCTGTGTTTCTCTCTCTCTCACTGTGTTTCTCTCTGTCGCTCAATTTGTTTCTCTCTCACTGTGTTTCTCTCTCACTGTGTTTCTGTCTGTCGTTCAATATGTTTCTCTCTCTCTGTTTCTCTCTCTCTCAGTCTGTTTCTCTCTCTCTCACTGTGTTTCTCTCTCTCGCTCAATGTGTTTCTCTCTCACTCTGTTCTCCCTTTCTCTCACTCTGTTTCTCTCTCTCTGTTTCTCCCGAACTGTCTTTCTCTCTCTCTCGCACTGTGTCTCTCTCTCTCACTGTTTCTCACTCACTATGTTTCTCTCTCTCTCACTGTGTTTCTCTCTCACTGTGTTTCTCCCTCACTGTGTTTCTCTCTCTCTGTTTCTCTCTCACTGTGTTTCTCTCTCTCTCTGTTTCTCTCTCACTGTGTTTCTCTCTCTCTGTTTCTCTCTCACTGTCTTTCTCTCTCTCTCACTGTGTTTCTCTCTCTCTCTGTTTCTCTCTCTCTCTGTTTCACTCTCTCTGTTTCTCTCTCACTGTCTTTCTCTCTCTCTCACTGTGTTTCTCTCTCTCTCACTGTGTTTCTCTCTCACTGTGTTTCTCTCTGTCGCTCAATGTGTTTCTCTCTCACTCTGTTTCTCTCTCTCTCAGTCTGTTTCTCTCTCTCTCACTGTCTTTCTCTCTCTCTCACTCTGTTTCTCTCTCACTGTGTTTCTGTCTGTCGCTCAATGTGTTTCTCTCTCTCTGTTTCTCTCTCTCTCTGTTTCTCTCTCTCTCACTGTGTTTCTCTCTCTCTCATTGTGTTTCTCTCTCACTGTGTTTCTCTCTCTCTCTCTCTGTTTCTCTCTCTCTCACTGTGTTTCTCTCTCTCTCACTGTGTTTCTCTCTCACTGTGTTTCTCTCTCTCTCTGTTTCTCTCTCTCTCTCTGTTTCTCTCTCTCTCACTGTGTTTCTCTCTCTCTCACCGTTTTTCTCTCTCACTGTGTTTCTCTCACTGTGTGTCTCTCTCTCTCTCTGTCTCTCTCTCACCGTGTTTCTTTCTCACTGTTTCTCTCTCTCTCTCTGTTTCTCTCTCTCTCTGTCACTGTGTTTCTCTCTCACTCTGTATCTCACTCACTGTGTTTCTCTCTCTCACTGTTTCTCTCTCACTGTTTCTCTCTCTCTCTCTGTTTCTCTCTCTCTCTCTCTGTTTCTCTCTCTCTCACTGTGTTTCTCTCTCTCTCACCGTGTTTCTCTCTCACTGTGTTTCTCTCACTGTGTCTCTCTCTCTCTCTGTGTCTCTCTCTCACCGTGTTTCTTTCTCACTGTTTCTCTCTCTCTCTGTTTCTCTCTCTCTCACTGTATTTCTCTATCTCACTCTGTTTCTCTCTCACTGTGTTTTTCTCTGTCGCTCAATGTGTTTCCCTCACTCTGTTTCTCGCTCACTGTGTTTCTCTCTCTCACTGTGGTTCTCTCTCTCACTGTGGTTCTCTCTCTGTCTTTCTCTCTCTCTGTTTCTCTCACTGTCTTTCTCTCTCTCTCACTGTTTCTCTCTCTCTCACTCTGTTTCTCTCTCTCTGTTTCTCTCTCTCTCTGTTTCTTTCTCTCTCACTCTGTTTCTCTCTCTCTCACTGTGTTTCTCTCTCTCTCACCGTGTTTCTCTCTCACTGTGTTTCTCTCTCTGTGTCTCTCTCTCTCTCTGTGTCTCTCTCTCACCGTGTTTCTTTCTCTCTCTCTCTCACTGTGTTTCTCTCTCTCTCACTGTGTTTCTCTCTCACTCTGTATCTCACTCACTGTGTTTCTCTCTCTCACTGTTTCTCTCTCACTGTGTCTCTCTCTCACCGTGTTTCTTTCTCTCTGTTTCTCTCTCTCTCTGTTTCTCTCTCTCTCACTCTGTTTCTCACTCACTGTGTTTCTCTCTCTCTCTCACTGTGTTTCTCTCTCACTCTGTATCTCACTCACTGTGTTTCTCTCTCTCACTGTTTCTCTCTCACTGTGTTTCTCTCTCCCACTGTATTTCTCTCTCTCACTCTGTTTCTCTCTCACTGTGTTTTTCTCTGTCGCTCAATGTGTTTCCCTCACTCTGTTTCTCGCTCACTGTTTTTCTCTCTCTCACTGTGGTTCTCTCTCTCACTGTGGTTCTCTCTCTGTCTTTCTCTCTCTCTGTTTCTCTCACTGTCTTTCTCTCTCTCTCACTGTTTCTCTCTCTCTCACTCTGTTTCTCTCTCTCTGTTTCTCTCCCTCTCTGTTTCTCTCTCTCTCACTCTGTTTCTCTCTCACTCTGTTTCTCTCTCTCTCTCTCACTGTGTTTCTCTCTCACTCTGTATCTCACTCACTGTGTTTCCCTCTCTCACTGTTTCTCTCTCACTGTGTTTTTCTCTGTCGCTCAATGTGTTTCCCTCACTCTGTTTCTCGCTCACTGTGTTTCTCTCTCTCTCACACTGTTTCTCTCTCTCACTGTGGTTCTCTCTCTGTCTTTCCCTCTCTCTGTTTCTCTCTCACGGTCTTTCTCTCTCTCTCACTGTTTCTCTCTCTCTCACTCTGTTTCTCTCTCTCTCTGTTTCTCTCTCACTGTGTTTCTCTCTTTCTCTCACTCTGTTTCTCTCTCTCTGTGCTTCTCTCTCTCTCACTTTGTTTCTCTCTCTCTCACTGTGTTTCTCTCTGTCGCTCAATGTGTTTTATCTCTCTCTCACTGTGTTTCTCTCTCTCTCTCACTGTGTTTCTCTCTGTCGCTCAATGTGTTTTATCTCTCTCTCACTGTGTTTCTCTCTCTCTCTCACTGTCTTTCTCTCTGTCTCACTCTGTTTCTCTCTCACTGTGTTTCTGTGTGTCGCTCAATGTGTTTCTCTCTCTCTGTTTCTCTCTCTCGCTGTTTCTCTCTCTCTCACTGTGTTTCTGTCTGTCGCTCAATGTGTTTCTCTCTCTGTTTCTCTCTCTCTGTTTCTCTCTCTCTCACTGTCTTTCTCTCTCTCTCACTCTGTTTCTCTCTCTCTCACTGTGTTTCTCTCTCTCTCACCGTGTTTCTCTCTCACTGAGTTTCTCTCTGTGTCTCTCTCTCTCTCTTGTCTCTCTCTCACCGTGTTTCTTTCTCTCTGTTTCTCTCTCTCTCTCTGTTTCTCTCTCTCTCACTGTGTTTCTCTCTCTCACTCTGTTTCTCTCTCACTCTGTTTCTCTCTCTCTCTCACTGTGTTTCTCTCTCACTCTGTATCTCACTCACTGTGTTTCTCTCTCTCACTGTTTCTCTCTCACTGTGTTTCTCTCTCTCTCTCACTGTGTTTCTCTCTCTCACTGTTTCTCTCTCACTGTGTTGCTCTCTCTCTCTCTCACTGTGTTTCTCTCTCACTCTGTTTCTCACTCACTGTGTTTCTCTCTCTCACTGTTTCTCTCTCACTGTGTTTCTCTCTCTCTCACTGTGTTTCTCTCTCTCACTGTTTCTCTCTCACTGTGTTTCTCTCTCTCGCACTGTGTCTCTCTCTCTCACTGTTTCTCACTCACTATGTTTCTCTCTCTCTCACTGTGTTTCTCTCTCACTGTGTTTCTCTCTCTGTCTTTCTCTCTCTGTTTCTCTCTCACTGTCTTTCTCTCTCTCTCTCTGTTTCTCTCTCTCTCACTGTGTTTCTCTCTCACTGTGTTTCTCTCTCTCTGTTTCTCGCTCACTGTGTTTCTCTCTCTCTGTTTCTCTCTCTCTCACTGTGTTTCTCTCTCACTGTGTTTCTCTCTCTCTGTTTCTCTCTCACTGTGTTTCTATCTCTCTCTGTTTCTCTCTCAATGTGTTTCTCTCTCTGTGTTTCTCTCTCTGTTTCTCTCTCTCTCTGTTCCTCTCTCTCACTGTCTTTCTCTCTCTCTCACTGTGTTTCTCTCTCTCTGTTTCTCTCTCTCTCACTGAGTTTCTCTCTCACTGTGTTTCTCTCTCTCTGTTTCTCTCTCAATGTGTTTCTCTCTCTCTGTTTCTCTCTCTGTTTCTCTCTCTCTCTCACTGTTTCTCTCTCTCTCTCACTGTTTCTCTCGCTCTGTTTCTCTCTCTCTCTCTGTTTCTCTCTCTCTCACTCTGTTTCTCTCTCTCTCACTCTGTTTCTCTCTCTCTGTTTCTCTCTCTCTCGCTGTTTCTCTCTCTCTCTCTGTTTCTCTCTCTCTCACTGTGTTTCTCTCTCACTGTGTTTCTCTCTCTCTGTTTCTCTCTCACTGTGTTTCTCTCTCTGTTTCTCTCTCAATGTGTTTCTCTCTCTCTGTTTCTCTCTCTGTTTCTCTCTCTCTCTGTTTCTCTCTCTCTCACTGTCTTTCTCTCTCTCTCACTGTGTCTCTCTCTCACTGTGTTTCTTTCTCTCTGTTTCTCTCTCTCTCTGTTTCTCTCTCTCTCACTCTGTTTCTCTCTCACTCTGTTTCTCCCTCTCTCTCTAACTGTGTTTCTCTCTCACTCTGTATCTCACTCACTGTATTTCTCTCTCTCACTCTGTTTCTCTCTCACTGTGTTTTTCTCTGTCGCTCAATGTGTTTCCCTCACTCTGTTTCTCGCTCACTGTGTTTCTATCTCTCTCACTCTGTTTCTCTCTCTCACTGTGGTTCTCTCTCTGTCTTTCTCTCTCTCTGTTTCTCTCTCACTGTCTTTCTCTCTCTCTCTCACTGTTTCTCTCTCTATCACTCTGTTTCTCTCTCTCTGTTTCTCTCTCACTGTGTTTTTCTCTCTCACTGTGTTTCTCTCTGTCGCTCAATGTGTTTCTCTCTCTCTGTTTCTCTCTCACCCAGTCTGTTTCTCTCTCTCTCTCTCACTGTGTTTCTCTCTCACTGTGTTTCTCTCTATCGCTCAATGTGTTTCTCTCTCTCTGTTTCTCTCTCTCTCAGTCTGTTTCTCTCTCTCTCTCACTGTGTTTCTCTCTGTCGCTCAATGTGTTTCTCTCTCACTCTGTTTCTCTCTTTCTCTCACTCTGTTTCTCTCTCTCTGTGTTTCTCTCTCTCGCACTGTGTCTCTCTCTCTCACTGTTTCTCACTCACTATGTTTCTCTCTCTCTCACTGTGTTTCTCTCTCACTGTGTTTCTCTCTCTGTCTTTCTCTCTCTGTTTCTCTCTCACTGTCTTTCTCTCTCTCTCTCTGTTTCTCTCTCTCTCACTGTGTTTCTCTCTCACTGTGTTTCTCTCTCTCTGTTTCTCGCTCACTGTGTTTCTCTCTCTCTGTTTCTCTCTCTCTCACTGTGTTTCTCTCTCACTGTGTTTCTCTCTCTCTGTTTCTCTCTCACTGTGTTTCTATCTCTCTCTGTTTCTCTCTCAATGTGTTTCTCTCTCTGTGTTTCTCTCTCTGTTTCTCTCTCTCTCTGTTCCTCTCTCTCACTGTCTTTCTCTCTCTCTCACTGTGTTTCTCTCTCTCTGTTTCTCTCTCTCTCACTGAGTTTCTCTCTCACTGTGTTTCTCTCTCTCTGTTTCTCTCTCAATGTGTTTCTCTCTCTCTGTTTCTCTCTCTGTTTCTCTCTCTCTCTCACTGTTTCTCTCTCTCTCTCACTGTTTCTCTCGCTCTGTTTCTCTCTCTCTCTCTGTTTCTCTCTCTCTCACTCTGTTTCTCTCTCTCTCACTCTGTTTCTCTCTCTCTGTTTCTCTCTCTCTCGCTGTTTCTCTCTCTCTCTCTGTTTCTCTCTCTCTCACTGTGTTTCTCTCTCACTGTGTTTCTCTCTCTCTGTTTCTCTCTCACTGTGTTTCTCTCTCTCTCTGTTTCTCTCTCAATGTGTTTCTCTCTCTCTGTTTCTCTCTCTGTTTCTCTCTCTCTCTGTTTCTCTCTCTCTCACTGTCTTTCTCTCTCTCTCACTGTGTCTCTCTCTCACTGTGTTTCTTTCTCTCTGTTTCTCTCTCTCTCTGTTTCTCTCTCTCTCACTCTGTTTCTCTCTCACTCTGTTTCTCCCTCTCTCTCTAACTGTGTTTCTCTCTCACTCTGTATCTCACTCACTGTATTTCTCTCTCTCACTCTGTTTCTCTCTCACTGTGTTTTTCTCTGTCGCTCAATGTGTTTCCCTCACTCTGTTTCTCGCTCACTGTGTTTCTATCTCTCTCACTCTGTTTCTCTCTCTCACTGTGGTTCTCTCTCTGTCTTTCTCTCTCTCTGTTTCTCTCTCACTGTCTTTCTCTCTCTCTCTCACTGTTTCTCTCTCTATCACTCTGTTTCTCTCTCTCTGTTTCTCTCTCACTGTGTTTTTCTCTCTCACTGTGTTTCTCTCTGTCGCTCAATGTGTTTCTCTCTCTCTGTTTCTCTCTCACCCAGTCTGTTTCTCTCTCTCTCTCTCACTGTGTTTCTCTCTCACAGTCTTTCTCTCTCTCACTGTGTTTCTCTCTATCGCTCAATGTGTTTCTCTCTCTCTGTTTCTCTCTCTCTCAGTCTGTTTCTCTCTCTCTCTCACTGTGTTTCTCTCTGTCGCTCAATGTGTTTCTCTCTCACACTGTTTCTCTCTTTCTCTCACTCTGTTTCTCTCTCTCTGTGTTTCTCTCTCTCTCACTGTGTTTCTCTCTGTCGCTCAATTTGTTTCTCACTCACTGTGTTTCTCTCTCTCACTGTTTCTCTCTCACTGTGTCTCTCTCTCACCGTGTTTCTTTCTCTCTGTTTCTCTCTCTCTCTGTTTCTCTCTCTCTCACTCTGTTTCTCACTCACTGTGTTTCTCTCTCTCTCTCACTGTGTTTCTCTCTCACTCTGTATCTCACTCACTGTGTTTCTCTCTCTCACTGTTTCTCTCTCACTGTGTTTCTCTCTCCCACTGTATTTCTCTCTCTCACTCTGTTTCTCTCTCACTGTGTTTTTCTCTGTCGCTCAATGTGTTTCCCTCACTCTGTTTCTCGCTCACTGTTTTTCTCTCTCTCACTGTGGTTCTCTCTCTCACTGTGGTTCTCTCTCTGTCTTTCTCTCTCTCTGTTTCTCTCACTGTCTTTCTCTCTCTCTCACTGTTTCTCTCTCTCTCACTCTGTTTCTCTCTCTCTGTTTCTCTCCCTCTCTGTTTCTCTCTCTCTCACTCTGTTTCTCTCTCACTCTGTTTCTCTCTCTCTCTCTCACTGTGTTTCTCTCTCACTCTGTATCTCACTCACTGTGTTTCCCTCTCTCACTGTTTCTCTCTCACTGTGTTTTTCTCTGTCGCTCAATGTGTTTCCCTCACTCTGTTTCTCGCTCACTGTGTTTCTCTCTCTCTCACACTGTTTCTCTCTCTCACTGTGGTTCTCTCTCTGTCTTTCCCTCTCTCTGTTTCTCTCTCACGGTCTTTCTCTCTCTCTCACTGTTTCTCTCTCTCTCACTCTGTTTCTCTCTCTCTCTGTTTCTCTCTCACTGTGTTTCTCTCTTTCTCTCACTCTGTTTCTCTCTCTCTGTGCTTCTCTCTCTCTCACTTTGTTTCTCTCTCTCTCACTGTGTTTCTCTCTGTCGCTCAATGTGTTTTATCTCTCTCTCACTGTGTTTCTCTCTCTCTCTCACTGTGTTTCTCTCTGTCGCTCAATGTGTTTTATCTCTCTCTCACTGTGTTTCTCTCTCTCTCTCACTGTCTTTCTCTCTGTCTCACTCTGTTTCTCTCTCACTGTGTTTCTGTGTGTCGCTCAATGTGTTTCTCTCTCTCTGTTTCTCTCTCTCGCTGTTTCTCTCTCTCTCACTGTGTTTCTGTCTGTCGCTCAATGTGTTTCTCTCTCTGTTTCTCTCTCTCTCTGTTTCTCTCTCTCTCACTGTCTTTCTCTCTCTCTCACTCTGTTTCTCTCTCTCTCACTGTGTTTCTCTCTCTCTCACCGTGTTTCTCTCTCACTGAGTTTCTCTCTGTGTCTCTCTCTCTCTCTTGTCTCTCTCTCACCGTGTTTCTTTCTCTCTGTTTCTCTCTCTCTCTCTGTTTCTCTCTCTCTCACTGTGTTTCTCTCTCTCACTCTGTTTCTCTCTCACTCTGTTTCTCTCTCTCTCTCACTGTGTTTCTCTCTCTCACTGTTTCTCCCTCACTGTGTTTCTCTCTCTCTCTCACTCTGTTTCTCTCTCACTCTGTTTCTCTCTCTCACTCACTGTGTTTCTCTCTCTCACTGTTTCTCCCTCACTGTGTTTCTCTCTCTCTCTCACTGTGTTTCTCTCTCTCACTGTTTCTCTCTCACTGTGTTGCTCTCTCTCTCTCTCACTGTGTTTCTCTCTCACTCTGTTTCTCACTCACTGTGTTTCTCTCTCTCACTGTTTCTCTCTCACTGTGTTTCTCTCTCTCTCACTGTGTTTCTCTCTCTCACTGTTTCTCTCTCACTGTGTTTCTCTCTCTCGCACTGTGTCTCTCTCTCTCACTGTTTCTCACTCACTATGTTTCTCTCTCTCTCACTGTGTTTCTCTCTCACTGTGTTTCTCTCTCTGTCTTTCTCTCTCTGTTTCTCTCTCACTGTCTTTCTCTCTCTCTCTCTGTTTCTCTCTCTCTCACTGTGTTTCTCTCTCACTGTGTTTCTCTCTCTCTGTTTCTCGCTCACTGTGTTTCTCTCTCTCTGTTTCTCTCTCTCTCACTGTGTTTCTCTCTCACTGTGTTTCTCTCTCTCTGTTTCTCTCTCACTGTGTTTCTATCTCTCTCTGTTTCTCTCTCAATGTGTTTCTCTCTCTGTGTTTCTCTCTCTGTTTCTCTCTCTCTCTGTTCCTCTCTCTCACTGTCTTTCTCTCTCTCTCACTGTGTTTCTCTCTCTCTGTTTCTCTCTCTCTCACTGAGTTTCTCTCTCACTGTGTTTCTCTCTCTCTGTTTCTCTCTCAATGTGTTTCTCTCTCTCTGTTTCTCTCTCTGTTTCTCTCTCTCTCTCACTGTTTCTCTCTCTCTCTCACTGTTTCTCTCGCTCTGTTTCTCTCTCTCTCTCTGTTTCTCTCTCTCTCACTCTGTTTCTCTCTCTCTCACTCTGTTTCTCTCTCTCTGTTTCTCTCTCTCTCGCTGTTTCTCTCTCTCTCTCTGTTTCTCTCTCTCTCACTGTGTTTCTCTCTCACTGTGTTTCTCTCTCTCTGTTTCTCTCTCACTGTGTTTCTCTCTCTCTCTGTTTCTCTCTCAATGTGTTTCTCTCTCTCTGTTTCTCTCTCTGTTTCTCTCTCTCTCTGTTTCTCTCTCTCTCACTGTCTTTCTCTCTCTCTCACTGTGTCTCTCTCTCACTGTGTTTCTTTCTCTCTGTTTCTCTCTCTCTCTGTTTCTCTCTCTCTCACTCTGTTTCTCTCTCACTCTGTTTCTCCCTCTCTCTCTAACTGTGTTTCTCTCTCACTCTGTATCTCACTCACTGTATTTCTCTCTCTCACTCTGTTTCTCTCTCACTGTGTTTTTCTCTGTCGCTCAATGTGTTTCCCTCACTCTGTTTCTCGCTCACTGTGTTTCTATCTCTCTCACTCTGTTTCTCTCTCTCACTGTGGTTCTCTCTCTGTCTTTCTCTCTCTCTGTTTCTCTCTCACTGTCTTTCTCTCTCTCTCTCACTGTTTCTCTCTCTATCACTCTGTTTCTCTCTCTCTGTTTCTCTCTCACTGTGTTTTTCTCTCTCACTGTGTTTCTCTCTGTCGCTCAATGTGTTTCTCTCTCTCTGTTTCTCTCTCACCCAGTCTGTTTCTCTCTCTCTCTCTCACTGTGTTTCTCTCTCACAGTCTTTCTCTCTCTCACTGTGTTTCTCTCTATCGCTCAATGTGTTTCTCTCTCTCTGTTTCTCTCTCTCTCAGTCTGTTTCTCTCTCTCTCTCACTGTGTTTCTCTCTGTCGCTCAATGTGTTTCTCTCTCACTCTGTTTCTCTCTTTCTCTCACTCTGTTTCTCTCTCTCTGTGTTTCTCTCTCTCTCACTGTGTTTCTCTCTGTCGCTCAATTTGTTTCTCTCTCACTGTGTTTCTCTCTCACTGTGTTTCTGTCTGTCGTTCAATATGTTTCTCTCTCTCTCACTGTGTTTCTCTCTCTCTCTCTCACTGTGTTTCTCTCTCACTGTGTTTCTCTCTGTGTCTTTCTCTCTCTCTGTTTCTCTCTCACTGTCTTTCTCTCTCTCTGACTGTGTTTCTCTCTCACTGTGTTTCTCTCTCTCTCTCTCTGTTTCTCTCTCACTGTCTTTCTCTCGCTCTTACTGTGTTTCTCTCTCACTGTCTTTCTCTCTCTCTGTTTCTCTCTCACTGTCTTTCTCTCTCTCACAGTCTCTCTCTCTCTCACTGTGTTTCTCTCTTTCTCTCACTCTGTTTCTCTCTCACTGTGTTTCTCTCTCTCTCACTCTGTTTCTCTCTCACTCTGTTTCTCTCTCTCTCACTCTGTTTCTCTCTCACTGTTTTGCTCTCTCTCTCACTGTGTTTCTGTCGCTCTGTTTCTCTCTCACTCTGTTTCTCTCTCTCTCACTGTGTTTCTCTCTGTCTCTCACTCTGTTTCTCTCTCACTGTGTTTCTTTCTGTCGCTCAATGTGTTTCTCTCTCTCTGTTTCTCTCTCTCTCACTGTGTTTCTCTCTCTCATTCTGTTTCTCGCTCACTGTGTTTCTCTCTCTCTCACTGTGTTTCTCTCTCTCACTGTTTCTCTCTTACAGTGTTTCTCTCTCTCTCCCACTCTGATTCTCTCTGTCACTCAATGTGTTTCTCTCTCTCTGTTTCTCTCTCTCCCAGTCTGTTTCTCTCTCTCTCTCACTGTGTTTCTCTCTCACTGTGTTTCTCTCTCACTGTGTTTCTCTCTCACAGTCTTTCTCTCTCTCACTGTGTTTCTCTCTGTCGCTCAATGTGTTTCTCTCTCACTGTGTTTCTCTCTCACTGTGTTTCTCTCTCACAGTCTTTCTCTCTCTCACTGTGTTTCTCTCTGTCGCTCAATGTGTTTCTCTCTCACTGTGTTTCTCTCTGTCTTTCTCTCTCTCTGTTTCTCTCTCACTGTCTTTCTCTCTCTCTTACTGTGTTTCTCTCTCACTGTGTTTCTCTCTCCCTCACTGTGTTTCTCTCTCTCTCACTGTGTTTCTCCCTCACTCTGTTTCTCTCTCTGTTTCTCTCTCTCTCACTCTGTTTCTCTCTCTCTCACTCTGTTTCTCTCTCTCTCACTGTGTTTCTCTCTCTCTCACCATGTTTCTCTCTCACTGTGTTTCTCTCTGTGTGTGTCTCTCTCTCTGTTTGTCTCTCTCTCACCGTGTTTCTTTCTCTCTGTTTCTCTCTCTCTCTCTGTTTCTCTCTCTATCTCACTGTGTTTCCCTCTCACTCATTGTGTTTCTCTCTCTCACTGTTTCTCTCTCACTGTGTTTCTCTCTCTCACTGTGTTTCTCTCTCACCCTGTTTCTCTCTCTCTCTCACTGTGTTTCTCTCTCACTCTGTTTCTCACTCACTGTGTTTCTCTCTCTCACTGTTTCTCTCTCACTGTGTTTCTCTCTCTCTCTCTCTGTTTCTCTCTCACTGTGTTTCTCTCTCTCTCTGTTTCTCTCTCACTGTGTTTCTCTCTCTCTGTTTCTCTCTCACTGTCTTTCTCTCTCTCTCACTGTGTTTCTCTCTCACTGTGTTTCTCTCTGTCGCTCAATGTGTTTCTCTCTCTCTGTTTCTCTCTCGCTCAGTCTGTTTCTCTCTCACTGTGTTTCTCTCTGTCGCTCAATGTGTTTCTCTCTCACTCTGTTTCTCCCTTTCTCTCACTCTGTTTCTCTCTCTCTGTTTCTCCCTCACTGTGTTTCTCTCTCTCTCTCACTGTGTTTCTCTCTGTCGCTCAATGTGTTTCTAACTGTCTTTCTCTCTCTCTCACTCTGTTTCTCTCTCACTGTGTTTCTGTCTGTCGCTCAATGTGTTTCTCTCTCTCTGTTTCTCTCTCTCTCTGTTTCTCTCTCTCTCACTGTCCTCTCTCTCTCACTGCGTTTCTCTCTCACTGTGTTTCTCTCTCTCTCTCACTGTTTCTCTCTCTCTGTTTCTCTCTCTCTCTCTGTTTCTCTCTCTCTCACTGTTTCTCTCTCTCTCACTGTGTTTCTCTCTCTCTCACCGTGTTTCTCTCTCACTGTGTTTCTCTCACTGTGTGTCTCTCTCTCTCTGTTTCTCTCTCTCTCACTCTGTTTCTCTCTCTCTCTGTTTCTCTCTCTCTCTCTCACTCTGTTTCTCTCTCACTCTGTATCTCACTCACTGTGTTTCTCTCTCTCACTGTTTCTCTCTCACTGTGTTTCTCTCTCTCACTGTATTTCTCTCTCTCACTCTGTTTCTCTCTCACTGTGTTTTTCTCTGTCGCTCAATGTGTTTCCCTCACTCTGTTTCTCGCTCACTGTGGTTCTCTCTCTCACTGTGGTTCTCTCTCTGTCTTTCTCTCTCTCTGTTTCTCTCACTGTCTTTCTCTCTCTCTCACTGTTTCTCTCTCTCTCACTCTGTTTCTCTCTCTCTGTTTCTCTCTCTCTCTGTTTCTTTCTCGCTCACTCTGTTTCTCTCTCTCTCACTGTGTTTCTCTCTCTCTCACCGTGTTTCTCTCTCACTGTGTTTCTCTCTCTGTGTCTCTCTCTCTCTGTGTGTCTCTCTCTCACCGTGTTACTTTCTCTCTGTTTCTCTCCCTCTCTGTTTCTCTCTCTCTCACTCTGTTTCTCTCTCACTCTGTTTCTCTCTCTCTCTCTCACTGTGTTTCTCTCTCACTCTGTATCTCACTCACTGTGTTTCTCTCTCTCACTGTTTCTCTCTCACTGTGTTTTTCTCTGTCGCTCAATGTGTTTCCCTCACTGTGTTTCTCGCTCACTGTGTTTCTCTCTCTCTCACTCTGTTTCTCTCTCACACTGTGGTTCTCTCTCTGTTTCTCTCTCACGGTCTTTCTCTCTCTCTCACTGTTTCTCTCTCTCTCACTCTGTTTCTCTCTCTCTCTGTTTCTCTCTCACTGTGTTTCTCTCTCTCACTGTGTTTCTCTCTGTTGCTCAATGTGTTTCTCTCTCTCTGTTTCTCTCTCTCCCAGTCTGTTTCTCTCTCTCTCACTGTGTTTCTCTCTCACTGTGTTTCTCTCTGTCGCTCAATGTGTTTCTCTCTCACTCTGTTTCTCTCTTTCTCTCACTCTGTTTCTCTCTCTCTGTGTTTCTCTCTCTCTCACTGTGTTTCTCTCTCTCTCACTGTGTTTCTCTCTGTCGCTCAATGTGTTTCTCTCTCACTCTGTTTCTCCCTTTCTCTCACTCTGTTTCTCTCTCTCTGTTTCTCCCTCACTGTGTTTCTCTCTCTCTCTCACTGTGTTTCTCTCTGTCGCTCAATGTGTTTCTCACTGTCTTTCTCTCTGTCTCACTCTGTTTCTCTCTCACTGTGTTTCTCTCTCACTGTGTTTCTCTCTCTCTCACTCTGTTTCTCTCTCACTCTGTTTCTCTCTCTCTCTCTCACTGTGTTTCTCTCTCACTCTGTTTCTCACTCACTGTGTTTCTCTCTCTCACTGTTTCTCTCTCTCTGTTTCTCCCTCACTGTGTTTCTCTCTCTCTCTCACTGTGTTTCTCTCTGTCGCTCAATGTGTTTCTCACTGTCTTTCTCTCTGTCTCACTCTGTTTCTCTCTCACTCTGTTTCTCTCTCACTGTGTTTCTCTCTCTCTCACTGTGTTTCTCTCTCTCACTGTTTCTCTCTCACTGTGTTTCTCACTCACTGTGTTTCTCTCTCTCACTGTTTCTCTCTCACTGTGTTTCTCTCTCTCTCACTGTGTTTCTCTCTCTCACTGCTTCTCTCTCACTCTGTTTCTCACTCACTGTGTTTCTCTCTCTCACTGTTTCTCTCTCACTGTGTTTCTCTCTCTCACTGTGTTTCTCTCTCTCACTGTTTCTCTCTCACTGTTTCTCTCTCACTGTGTTTCTCTCTCTCGCACTGTGTCTCTCTCTCTCACTGTTTCTCACTCACTATGTTTCTCTCTCTCTCACTGTGTTTCTCTCTCACTGTGTTTCTCTCTCTGTCTTTCTCTCTCTGTTTCTCTCTCACTGTCTTTCTCTCTCTCTCTCTGTTTCTCTCTCTCTCACTGTGTTTCTCTCTCACTGTGTTTCTCTCTCTCTGTTTCTCTCTCACTGTGTTTCTCTCTCTCTGTTTCTCTCTCTCACTGTGTTTCTCTCTCACTGTGTTTCTCTCTCTCTGTTTCTCTCTCACTGTGTTTCTCTCTCTCTCTGTTTCTCTCTCAATGTGTTTCTCTCTCTCTGTTTCTCTCTCTGTTTCTCTCTCTCTCTGTTTCTCTCTCTCACTGTCTTTCTCTCTCTCTCACTGTGTTTCTCTCCCACTGTGTTTCTCTCTCTCTCTCACTGTTTCTCTGTCTCTGTTTCTCTCTCTCTCTCTGTTTCTCTCTCTCTCACTCTGTTTCTCTCTCTCTCACTCTGTTTCTCTCTCTCTGTTTCTCTCTCTCTCACTCTGTTTCTCTCTCTCTCACTCTGTTTCTCTCTCTCACTGTTTCTCTCTCACTCTGTTTCTCTCTCACTGTGTTTCTCTCTCTCTCACTGTGTTTCTCTCTCTCACTGTTTCTCTCTCACTGTGTTTCTCACTCACTGTGTTTCTCTCTCTCACTGTTTCTCTCTCACTGTGTTTCTCTCTCTCTCACTGTGTTTCTCTCTCTCACTGCTTCTCTCTCACTCTGTTTCTCACTCACTGTGTTTCTCTCTCTCACTGTTTCTCTCTCACTGTGTTTCTCTCTCTCACTGTGTTTCTCTCTCTCACTGTTTCTCTCTCACTGTTTCTCTCTCACTGTGTTTCTCTCTCTCGCACTGTGTCTCTCTCTCTCACTGTTTCTCACTCACTATGTTTCTCTCTCTCTCACTGTGTTTCTCTCTCACTGTGTTTCTCTCTCTGTCTTTCTCTCTCTGTTTCTCTCTCACTGTCTTTCTCTCTCTCTCTCTGTTTCTCTCTCTCTCACTGTGTTTCTCTCTCAATGTGTTTCTCTCTCTCTGTTTCTCTCTCACTGTGTTTCTCTCTCTCTGTTTCTCTCTCTCACTGTGTTTCTCTCTCTCTGTTTCTCTCTCACTGTGTTTCTCTCTCTCTCTGTTTCTCTCTCAATGTGTTTCTCTCTCTCTGTTTCTCTCTCTGTTTCTCTCTCTCTCTGTTTCTCTCTCTCACTGTCTTTCTCTCTCTCTCACTGTGTTTCTCTCCCACTGTGTTTCTCTCTCTCTCACTGTTTCTCTGTCTCTGTTTCTCTCTCTCTCTCTGTTTCTCTCTCTCTCACTCTGTTTCTCTCTCTCTCACTCTGTTTCTCTCTCTCTGTTTCTCTCTCTCTCTCTGTTTCTCTCTCTCTCTCTGTTTCTCTCTCTCTCACTGTGTTTCTCTCTCACTGTGTTTCTCTCTCTCTGTTTCTCTCTCACTGTGTTTCTCTCTCTCTCTGTTTCTCTCTCAATGTGTTTCTCTCTCTCTGTTTCTCTCTCTGTTTCTATCTCTCTCTGTTTCTCTCTCTCTCACTGTCTTTCTCTCTCTCTCACTGTGTCTCTCTCTCACTGTGTTTCTTTCTCTCTGTTTCTCTCTCTCTCTGTTTCTCTCCCTCTCACTCTGTTTCTCTCTCACTCTGTTTCTCTCTCTCTCTCTCACTGTGTTTCTCTCTCACTCTGTATCTCACTAACTGTGTTTCTCTCTCTCACTGTTTCTCTCTCACTGTGTTGCTCTCTCTCACTGTATTTCTCTCTCTCACTCTGTTTCTCTCTCACTGTGTTTTTCTCTGTCGCTCAATGTGTTTCCCTCACTCTGTTTCTCGCTCACTGTGTTTCTCTCTCTCTCACTCTGTTTCTCTCTCTCACTGTGGTTCTCTCTCTGTCTTTCTCTCTCTCTGTTTCTCTCTCACTGTCTTTCTCTCCCTCTCACTGTTTCTCTCTCTCTCACTCTGTTTCTCTCTCTCTCTGTTTCTCTCTCACTGTGTTTCTCTCTCTCACTGTGTTTCTCTCTGTCGCTCAATGTGTTTCTCTCTCTCTGTTTCTCTCTTTCTGTCACTCTGTTTCTCTCTCACTGTGTTTCTCTCTGTCTCTCACTGTGTTTCTCTCTCTCTCACTGTGTTTCTCTCTCTCTCACTGTGTTTCTCTCTGTCGCTCAATGTGTTTCTCTCTCACTCTGTTTCTCTCTTTCTCTCACTCTGTTTCTCTCTCACTGTGTTTCTCTCTCTCTCTCACTGTGTTTCTCTCTCTCTCACTGTGTTTCTCTCTCTCTCACTGTGTTTCTCTCTCACTGTGTTTCTCTCTGTCGCTCAATGTGTTTCTCTCTCACTCTGTTTCTCCCTTTCTCTCACTCTGTTTCTCTCTCTCTGTTTCTCCCTCACTGTGTTTCTCTCTCTCTCTCACTGTGTTTCTCACTGTCTTTCTCTCTCTCTCACTCTGTTTCTCTCTCACTGTGTTTCTGTCTGTCGCTCAATGTGTTTCTCTCTCTCTGTTTCTCTCTCTCTCTGTTTCTCTCTCTCTCACTGTGTTTCTCTCTCTCTCACTGTTTCTCTCTCTCTGTTTCTCTCTCTCTCTGTTTCTCTCCCTCTCACTGTCTTTCTCTCTCTCTCACTGTGTTTCTCTCTCTCTCACTGTTTCTCTCTCTCTGTTTCTCTCTCACTCTGTTTCTCTCTCTCTCACTCTGTTTCTCTCTCTCTCACTGTGTTTCTCTCTCTCTCACCGTGTTTCTCACTCACTGTGTTTCTCTCTCTGTGTCTCTCTCTCTCTCTGTGTCTCTCTCTCACCGTGTTTCTTTCTCTCTGTTTCTCTCTCTCTCTCTGTTTCTCTCTCTCTCACTCTGTTTCTCTCTCACTCTGTTTCTCTCTCTCTCTCTCTCTCACTGTGTTTCTCTCCCACTCTGTATCTCACTCACTGTGTTTCTCTCACTCACTGTTTCTCTCTCACTGTGTTTCTCTCTCTCACTGTGTTTCTCTCTCTCACTGTTTCTCTCTCACTGTGTTTCTCTCTCTCTCTCACTGTGTTTCTCTCTCTCACTGTTTCTCTCTCACTGTGTTTCTCTCTCTCTCTCACTGTGTTTCTCTCTCTCACTGTTTCTCTCTCACTGTGTTTCTCTCTCTCTCACTGTGTTTCTCTCTCTCACTGTTTCTCTCTCACTGTGTTTCTCTCTCTCTCGCACGGTGTCTCTCTCTCTCACTGTTTCTCACTCACTATGTTTCTCTCTCTGTCTTTCTCTCTCGCTGTTTCTCTCACACTGTCTTTCTCTCTCTCTGTTTCTCTCTCTCTCACTGTGTTTCTCTCTCACTGTGTTTCTCTCTCTCTGTTTCTCTCTCACTGTGTTTCTCTCTCTCTGTTTCTCTCTCTCACTGTATTTCTCTCTTACTGTGTTTCTCTCTCTCTGTTTCTATCTCACTGTGTTTCTCTCTCTCTCTGTTTCTCTCTCAATGTGTTTCTCTCTCTCTGTTTCTCTCTCTGTTTCTCTCTCTCTCTGTTTCTCTCTCTCTCACTGTCTTTCTCTCTCTCTCACTGTGTTTCTCTCTCACTGTGTTTCTCTCTCTCTCTCACTGTTTGTCTCTCTCTGTTTCTCTCTCTCTCACTCTGTTTCTCTCTCTCTCACTCTGTTTCTCTCTCTCTGTTTCTCTCTCTCTCTGTTTCTCTCTCTCTCTCTCTGTTTCTCTCTCTCTCACTGTGTTTCTCTCTCACTGTGTTTCTCTCTCTCTGTTTCTCTCTCACTGTGTTTCTCTCTCTCTCTGTTTCTCTCTCAATGTGTTTCTCTCTCTCTGTTTCTCTCTCTGTTTCTCTCTCTCTCTGTTTCTCTCTCTCTCACTGTCTTTCTCTCTCTCTCACTGTGTCTCTCTCTCACCGTGTTTCTTTCTCTCTGTTTCTCTCTCTCTCTGTTTCTCTCTCTCTCACTCTGTTTCTCTCTCACTGTGTTTCTCTCTCTCTCTCACTGTTTTTCTCTCTCACTCTGTATCTCACTCACTGTGTTTCTCTCTCTCTCTCGCACTGTGTCTCTCTCTCTCACTGTTTCTCACTCACTATGTTTCTCTCTCTGTCTTTCTCTCTCTCTGTTTCTCTCTCACTGTCTTTCTCTGTCTCTCACTGTGTTTCTCTCTCACTGTGTTTCTCTCTCTCTCTCACTGTTTCTCTCTCTCTGTTTCTCTCTCTCTCTCTGTTTCTCTCTCTCTCACTCTGTTTCTCTCTCTCTGTTTCTCTCTCTCTCTCTGTTTCTCTCTCTCTCACTCTGTTTCTCTCTCCCACTGTGGTTCTCTCTCTGTCTTTCTCTCTCTCTGTTTCTCTCTCACTGTCTTTCTCTCTCTCTCACTGTGTCTCTCTCTCACCGTGTTTCTTTCTCTCTGTTTCTCTCTCTCTCTGTTTCTCTCTCTCTCACTCTGTTTCTCACTCACTGTGTTTCTCTCTCTCTCTCACTGTGTTTCTCTCTCACTCTGTATCTCACTCACTGTGTTTCTCTCTCTCACTGTTTCTCTCTCACTGTGTTTCTCTCTCTCACTGTATTTCTCTCTCACACTCTGTTTCTCTCTCACTGTGTTTTTCTCTGTCGCTCAATGTGTTTCCCTCACTCTGTTTCTCTCTCTCTGTTTCTCCCTCACTGTGTTTCTCTCTCTCTCTCACCGTGTTTCTCTCTCACTGTGTTTCTCTCTCAGTCTTTCTCTCTCTCACTGTGTTTCTCTCTGTCGCTCAATGTGTTTCTCTCTCTCTGTTTCTCTCTCTCTCAGTCTGTTTCTCTCTCTCTCTCACTGTGTTTCTCTCTGTCGCTCAATGTGTTTCTCTCTCACTCTGTTTCTCTCTTTCTCTCACTCTGTTTCTCTCTCTCTGTGTTTCTCTCTCTCTCACTGTGTTTCTCTCTGTTGCTCAATGTGTTTCACTCTCACTGTGTTTCTCTCTCTCTCTCACTTTGTTTCTCTCTCTCTCACTCTGTTTCTCTCTTTCTCTCACTCTGTTTCTCTCTCTCTGTGTTTCTCTCTCTCTCACTGTGTTTCTCTCTGTTGCTCAATGTGTTTCTCTCTCACTCTGTTTCTCTCTCTCTCTCACTGTGTTTCTCTCTCTCTCACTGTGTTTCTCTCTCACTGTGTTTCTCTCTGTCGCTCAATGTGTTTCTCTCTCACTCTGTTTCTCCCTTTCTCTCACTCTGTTTCTCTCTCTCTGTTTCTCCCTCACTGTGTTTCTCTCTGTCGCTCAATGTGTTTCTCACTGTCTTTCTCTCTCTCTCACTCTGTTTCTCTCTCACTGTGTTTCTGTCTGTCGCTCAATGTGTTTCTCTCTCTCTGTTTCTCTCTCTCTCTGTTTCTCTCTCTCTCTCACTGTTTCTCTCTCTCTGTTTCTCTCTCACTCTGTTTCTCTCTCTCTCACTCTGTTTCTCTCTCTCTCTCACTGTTTCTCTCTCTCTGTTTCTCTCTCACTCTGTTTCTCTCTCTCTCACTGTGTTTCTCTCTCTCTCACTGTGTTTCTCTCTCTCTCTCACTGTTTCTCTCTCTCTGTTTCTCTCTCACTCTGTTTCTCTCTCTCTCACTGTGTTTCTCTCTCTCTCACTCTGTTTCTCTCTCACTCTGTTTCTCTCTCTCTCTCTCTCTCACTGTGTTTCTCTCTCACTCTGTATCTCACTCACTGTGTTTCTCTCTCTCTCACTCTGTTTCTCTCTCTCTCTCACTGTTTCTCTCTCTCTGTTTCTCTCTCACTCTGTTTCTCTCTCTCTCTCTCTCTCACTGTGTTTCTCTCTCACTCTGTATCTCACTCACTGTGTTTCTCTCTCTCACTGTTTCTCTCTCACTGTGTTTCTCTCTCTCTCACTCTGTTTCTCTCTCTCTCTCACTGTTTCTCTCTCTCTGTTTCTCTCTCTCACTGTTTCTCTCTCACTGTGTTGCTCTCTCTCTCGCACGGTGTCTCTCTCTCTCACTGTTTCTCACTCACTATGTTTCTCTCTCTGTCTTTCTCTCTCGCTGTTTCTCTCTCACTGTCTTTCTCTCTCTCTGTTTCTCTCTCTCTCACTGTGTTTCTCTCTCACTGTGTTTCTCTCTCTCTGTTTCTCTCTCACTGTGTTTCTCTCTCTCTGTTTCTCTCTCTCACTGTATTTCTCTCTTACTGTGTTTCTCTCTCTCTGTTTCTATCTCACTGTGTTTCTCTCTCTCTCTGTTTCTCTCTCAATGTGTTTCTCTCTCTCTGTTTCTCTCTCTGTTTCTCTCTCTCTCTGTTTCTCTCTCTCTCACTGTCTTTCTCTCTCTCACTGTGTTTCTCTCTCACTGTGTTTCTCTCTCTCTCTCACTGTTTGTCTCTCTCTGTTTCTCTCTCTCTCACTCTGTTTCTCTCTCTCTCACTCTGTTTCTCTCTCTCTGTTTCTCTCTCTCTCTGTTTCTCTCTCTCTCTCTCTGTTTCTCTCTCTCTCACTGTGTTTCTCTCTCACTGTGTTTCTCTCTCTCTGTTTCTCTCTCACTGTGTTTCTCTCTCTCTCTGTTTCTCTCTCAATTTGTTTCTCTCTCTCTGTTTCTCTCTCTGTTTCTCTCTCTCTCTGTTTCTCTCTCTCTCACTGTCTTTCTCTCTCTCTCACTGTGTCTCTCTCTCACCGTGTTTCTTTCTCTCTGTTTCTCTCTCTCTCTGTTTCTCTCTCTCTCACTCTGTTTCTCTCTCACTGTGTTTCTCTCTCTCTCTCACTGTTTTTCTCTCTCACTCTGTATCTCACTCACTGTGTTTCTCTCTCTCTCTCGCACTGTGTCTCTCTCTCTCACTGTTTCTCACTCACTATGTTTCTCTCTCTGTCTTTCTCTCTCTCTGTTTCTCTCTCACTGTCTTTCTCTGTCTCTCACTGTGTTTCTCTCTCACTGTGTTTCTCTCTCTCTCTCACTGTTTCTCTCTCTCTGTTTCTCTCTCTCTCTCTGTTTCTCTCTCTCTCACTCTGTTTCTCTCTCTCTGTTTCTCTCTCTCTCTGTTTCTCTCTCTCTCACTCTGTTTCTCTCTCCCACTGTGGTTCTCTCTCTGTCTTTCTCTCTCTCTGTTTCTCTCTCACTGTCTTTCTCTCTCTCTCACTGTGTCTCTCTCTCACCGTGTTTCTTTCTCTCTGTTTCTCTCTCTCTCTGTTTCTCTCTCTCTCACTCTGTTTCTCACTCACTGTGTTTCTCTCTCTCTCTCACTGTGTTTCTCTCTCACTCTGTATCTCACTCACTGTGTTTCTCTCTCTCACTGTTTCTCTCTCACTGTGTTTCTCTCCCTCACTGTATTTCTCTCTCACACTCTGTTTCTCTCTCACTGTGTTTTTCTCTGTCGCTCAATGTGTTTCCCTCACTCTGTTTCTCTCTCTCTGTTTCTCCCTCACTGTGTTTCTCTCTCTCTCTCACCGTGTTTCTCTCTCACTGTGTTTCTCTCTCAGTCTTTCTCTCTCTCACTGTGTTTCTCTCTGTCGCTCAATGTGTTTCTCTCTCTCTGTTTCTCTCTCTCTCAGTCTGTTTCTCTCTCTCTCTCACTGTGTTTCTCTCTGTCGCTCAATGTGTTTCTCTCTCACTCTGTTTCTCTCTTTCTCTCACTCTGTTTCTCTCTCTCTGTGTTTCTCTCTCTCTCACTGTGTTTCTCTCTCTCTCACTGTGTTTCTCTCTGTCGCTCAATGTGTTTCTCTCTCACTCTGTTTCTCCCTTTCTCTCACTCTGTTTCTCTCTCTCTGTTTCTCCCTCACTGTGTTTCTCTCTCTCTCTCACTGTGTTTCTCTCTGTCGCTCAATGTGTTTCTAACTGTCTTTCTCTCTCTCTCACTCTGTTTCTCTCTCACTGTGTTTCTGTCTGTCGCTCAATGTGTTTCTCTCTCTCTGTTTCTCTCTCTCTCTGTTTCTCTCTCTCTCACTGTCCTCTCTCTCTCACTGCGTTTCTCTCTCACTGTGTTTCTCTCTCTCTCTCACTGTTTCTCTCTCTCTGTTTCTCTCTCTCTCTCTGTTTCTCTCTCTCTCACTGTTTCTCTCTCTCTCACTGTGTTTCTCTCTCTCTCACCGTGTTTCTCTCTCACTGTGTTTCTCTCACTGTGTGTCTCTCTCTCTCTGTTTCTCTCTCTCTCACTCTGTTTCTCTCTCTCTCTGTTTCTCTCTCTCTCTCTCACTCTGTTTCTCTCTCACTCTGTATCTCACTCACTGTGTTTCTCTCTCTCACTGTTTCTCTCTCACTGTGTTTCTCTCTCTCACTGTATTTCTCTCTCTCACTCTGTTTCTCTCTCACTGTGTTTTTCTCTGTCGCTCAATGTGTTTCCCTCACTCTGTTTCTCGCTCACTGTGGTTCTCTCTCTCACTGTGGTTCTCTCTCTGTCTTTCTCTCTCTCTGTTTCTCTCACTGTCTTTCTCTCTCTCTCACTGTTTCTCTCTCTCTCACTCTGTTTCTCTCTCTCTGTTTCTCTCTCTCTCTGTTTCTTTCTCGCTCACTCTGTTTCTCTCTCTCTCACTGTGTTTCTCTCTCTCTCACCGTGTTTCTCTCTCACTGTGTTTCTCTCTCTGTGTCTCTCTCTCTCTGTGTGTCTCTCTCTCACCGTGTTACTTTCTCTCTGTTTCTCTCCCTCTCTGTTTCTCTCTCTCTCACTCTGTTTCTCTCTCACTCTGTTTCTCTCTCTCTCTCTCACTGTGTTTCTCTCTCACTCTGTATCTCACTCACTGTGTTTCTCTCTCTCACTGTTTCTCTCTCACTGTGTTTTTCTCTGTCGCTCAATGTGTTTCCCTCACTGTGTTTCTCGCTCACTGTGTTTCTCTCTCTCTCACTCTGTTTCTCTCTCACACTGTGGTTCTCTCTCTGTTTCTCTCTCACGGTCTTTCTCTCTCTCTCACTGTTTCTCTCTCTCTCACTCTGTTTCTCTCTCTCTCTGTTTCTCTCTCACTGTGTTTCTCTCTCTCACTGTGTTTCTCTCTGTTGCTCAATGTGTTTCTCTCTCTCTGTTTCTCTCTCTCCCAGTCTGTTTCTCTCTCTCTCACTGTGTTTCTCTCTCACTGTGTTTCTCTCTGTCGCTCAATGTGTTTCTCTCTCACTCTGTTTCTCTCTTTCTCTCACTCTGTTTCTCTCTCTCTGTGTTTCTCTCTCTCTCACTGTGTTTCTCTCTCTCTCACTGTGTTTCTCTCTGTCGCTCAATGTGTTTCTCTCTCACTCTGTTTCTCCCTTTCTCTCACTCTGTTTCTCTCTCTCTGTTTCTCCCTCACTGTGTTTCTCTCTCTCTCTCACTGTGTTTCTCTCTGTCGCTCAATGTGTTTCTCACTGTCTTTCTCTCTGTCTCACTCTGTTTCTCTCTCACTGTGTTTCTCTCTCACTGTGTTTCTCTCTCTCTCTCACTCTGTTTCTCTCTCACTCTGTTTCTCTCTCTCTCTCTCACTGTGTTTCTCTCTCACTCTGTTTCTCACTCACTGTGTTTCTCTCTCTCACTGTTTCTCTCTCTCTGTTTCTCCCTCACTGTGTTTCTCTCTCTCTCTCACTGTGTTTCTCTCTGTCGCTCAATGTGTTTCTCACTGTCTTTCTCTCTGTCTCACTCTGTTTCTCTCTCACTCTGTTTCTCTCTCACTGTGTTTCTCTCTCTCTCACTGTGTTTCTCTCTCTCACTGTTTCTCTCTCACTGTGTTTCTCACTCACTGTGTTTCTCTCTCTCACTGTTTCTCTCTCACTGTGTTTCTCTCTCTCTCACTGTGTTTCTCTCTCTCACTGCTTCTCTCTCACTCTGTTTCTCACTCACTGTGTTTCTCTCTCTCACTGTTTCTCTCTCACTGTGTTTCTCTCTCTCACTGTGTTTCTCTCTCTCACTGTTTCTCTCTCACTGTTTCTCTCTCACTGTGTTTCTCTCTCTCGCACTGTGTCTCTCTCTCTCACTGTTTCTCACTCACTATGTTTCTCTCTCTCTCACTGTGTTTCTCTCTCACTGTGTTTCTCTCTCTGTCTTTCTCTCTCTGTTTCTCTCTCACTGTCTTTCTCTCTCTCTCTCTGTTTCTCTCTCTCTCACTGTGTTTCTCTCTCACTGTGTTTCTCTCTCTCTGTTTCTCTCTCACTGTGTTTCTCTCTCTCTGTTTCTCTCTCTCACTGTGTTTCTCTCTCACTGTGTTTCTCTCTCTCTGTTTCTCTCTCACTGTGTTTCTCTCTCTCTCTGTTTCTCTCTCAATGTGTTTCTCTCTCTCTGTTTCTCTCTCTGTTTCTCTCTCTCTCTGTTTCTCTCTCTCACTGTCTTTCTCTCTCTCTCACTGTGTTTCTCTCCCACTGTGTTTCTCTCTCTCTCTCACTGTTTCTCTGTCTCTGTTTCTCTCTCTCTCTCTGTTTCTCTCTCTCTCACTCTGTTTCTCTCTCTCTCACTCTGTTTCTCTCTCTCTGTTTCTCTCTCTCTCTCTGTTTCTCTCTCTCTCTCTGTTTCTCTCTCTCTCACTGTGTTTCTCTCTCACTGTGTTTCTCTCTCTCTGTTTCTCTCTCACTGTGTTTCTCTCTCTCTCTGTTTCTCTCTCAATGTGTTTCTCTCTCTCTGTTTCTCTCTCTGTTTCTATCTCTCTCTGTTTCTCTCTCTCTCACTGTCTTTCTCTCTCTCTCACTGTGTTTCTCTCTCACTGTGTTTCTCTCTCTCTGTTTCTCTCTCAATGTGTTTCTCTCTCTCTGTTTCTCTCTCTGTTTCTATCTCTCTCTGTTTCTCTCTCTCTCACTGTCTTTCTCTCTCTCTCACTGTGTCTCTCTCTCACTGTGTTTCTTTCTCTCTGTTTCTCTCTCTCTCTGTTTCTCTCCCTCTCACTCTGTTTCTCTCTCACTCTGTTTCTCTCTCTCTCTCTCACTGTGTTTCTCTCTCACTCTGTATCTCACTAACTGTGTTTCTCTCTCTCACTGTTTCTCTCTCACTGTGTTGCTCTCTCTCACTGTATTTCTCTCTCTCACTCTGTTTCTCTCTCACTGTGTTTTTCTCTGTCGCTCAATGTGTTTCCCTCACTCTGTTTCTCGCTCACTGTGTTTCTCTCTCTCTCACTCTGTTTCTCTCTCTCACTGTGGTTCTCTCTCTCTGTTTCTCTCTCACTGTCTTTCTCTCCCTCTCACTGTTTCTCTCTCTCTCACTCTGTTTCTCTCTCTCTCTGTTTCTCTCTCACTGTGTTTCTCTCTCTCACTGTGTTTCTCTCTGTCGCTCAATGTGTTTCTCTCTCTCTGTTTCTCTCTTTCTGTCACTCTGTTTCTCTCTCACTGTGTTTCTCTCTGTCTCTCACTGTGTTTCTCTCTCTCTCACTGTGTTTCTCTCTCTCTCACTGTGTTTCTCTCTGTCGCTCAATGTGTTTCTCTCTCACTCTGTTTCTCTCTTTCTCTCACTCTGTTTCTCTCTCACTGTGTTTCTCTCTCTCTCTCACTGTGTTTCTCTCTCTCTCACTGTGTTTCTCTCTCTCTCACTGTGTTTCTCTCTCACTGTGTTTCTCTCTGTCGCTCAATGTGTTTCTCTCTCACTCTGTTTCTCCCTTTCTCTCACTCTGTTTCTCTCTCTCTGTTTCTCCCTCACTGTGTTTCTCTCTCTCTCTCACTGTGTTTCTCACTGTCTTTCTCTCTCTCTCACTCTGTTTCTCTCTCACTGTGTTTCTGTCTGTCGCTCAATGTGTTTCTCTCTCTCTGTTTCTCTCTCTCTCTGTTTCTCTCTCTCTCACTGTGTTTCTCTCTCTCTCACTGTTTCTCTCTCTCTGTTTCTCTCTCTCTCTGTTTCTCTCCCTCTCACTGTCTTTCTCTCTCTCTCACTGTGTTTCTCTCTCTCTCACTGTTTCTCTCTCTCTGTTTCTCTCTCACTCTGTTTCTCTCTCTCTCACTCTGTTTCTCTCTCTCTCACTGTGTTTCTCTCTCTCTCACCGTGTTTCTCACTCACTGTGTTTCTCTCTCTGTGTCTCTCTCTCTCTCTGTGTCTCTCTCTCACCGTGTTTCTTTCTCTCTGTTTCTCTCTCTCTCTCTGTTTCTCTCTCTCTCACTCTGTTTCTCTCTCACTCTGTTTCTCTCTCTCTCTCTCTCTCACTGTGTTTCTCTCTCACTCTGTATCTCACTCACTGTGTTTCTCTCACTCACTGTTTCTCTCTCACTGTGTTTCTCTCTCTCACTGTGTTTCTCTCTCTCACTGTTTCTCTCTCACTGTGTTTCTCTCTCTCTCTCACTGTGTTTCTCTCTCTCACTGTTTCTCTCTCACTGTGTTTCTCTCTCTCTCTCACTGTGTTTCTCTCTCTCACTGTTTCTCTCTCACTGTGTTTCTCTCTCTCTCACTGTGTTTCTCTCTCTCACTGTTTCTCTCTCACTGTGTTTCTCTCTCTCTCGCACGGTGTCTCTCTCTCTCACTGTTTCTCACTCACTATGTTTCTCTCTCTGTCTTTCTCTCTCGCTGTTTCTCTCTCACTGTCTTTCTCTCTCTCTGTTTCTCTCTCTCTCACTGTGTTTCTCTCTCACTGTGTTTCTCTCTCTCTGTTTCTCTCTCACTGTGTTTCTCTCTCTCTGTTTCTCTCTCTCACTGTATTTCTCTCTTACTGTGTTTCTCTCTCTCTGTTTCTATCTCACTGTGTTTCTCTCTCTCTCTGTTTCTCTCTCAATGTGTTTCTCTCTCTCTGTTTCTCTCTCTGTTTCTCTCTCTCTCTGTTTCTCTCTCTCTCACTGTCTTTTTCTCTCTCTCACTGTGTTTCTCTCTCACTGTGTTTCACTCTCTCTCTCACTGTTTGTCTCTCTCTGTTTCTCTCTCTCTCACTCTGTTTCTCTCTCTCTCACTCTGTTTCTCTCTCTCTGTTTCTCTCTCTCTCACTGTGTTTCTCTCTCACTGTGTTTCTCTCTCTCTGTTTCTCTCTCACTGTGTTTCTCTCTCTCTCTGTTTCTCTCTCAATGTGTTTCTCTCTCTCTGTTTCTCTCTCTGTTTCTATCTCTCTCTGTTTCTCTCTCTCTCACTGTCTTTCTCTCTCTCTCACTGTGTCTCTCTCTCACTGTGTTTCTTTCTCTCTGTTTCTCTCTCTCTCTGTTTCTCTCCCTCTCACTCTGTTTCTCTCTCACTCTGTTTCTCTCTCTCTCTCTCACTGTGTTTCTCTCTCACTCTGTATCTCACTAACTGTGTTTCTCTCTCTCACTGTTTCTCTCTCACTGTGTTGCTCTCTCTCACTGTATTTCTCTCTCTCACTCTGTTTCTCTCTCACTGTGTTTTTCTCTGTCGCTCAATGTGTTTCCCTCACTCTGTTTCTCGCTCACTGTGTTTCTCTCTCTCTCACTCTGTTTCTCTCTCTCACTGTGGTTCTCTCTCTGTCTTTCTCTCTCTCTGTTTCTCTCTCACTGTCTTTCTCTCCCTCTCACTGTTTCTCTCTCTCTCACTCTGTTTCTCTCTCTCTCTGTTTCTCTCTCACTGTGTTTCTCTCTCTCACTGTGTTTCTCTCTGTCGCTCAATGTGTTTCTCTCTCTCTGTTTCTCTCTTTCTGTCACTCTGTTTCTCTCTCACTGTGTTTCTCTCTGTCTCTCACTGTGTTTCTCTCTCTCTCACTGTGTTTCTCTCTCTCTCACTGTGTTTCTCTCTGTCGCTCAATGTGTTTCTCTCTCACTCTGTTTCTCTCTTTCTCTCACTCTGTTTCTCTCTCACTGTGTTTCTCTCTCTCTCTCACTGTGTTTCTCTCTCTCTCACTGTGTTTCTCTCTCTCTCTCACTGTGTTTCTCTCTCTCTCACTGTGTTTCTCTCTCACTGTGTTTCTCTCTCTCTGTTTCTCTCTCACTGTGTTTCTCTCTCTCTCTGTTTCTCTCTCAATGTGTTTCTCTCTCTCTGTTTCTCTCTCTGTTTCTATCTCTCTCTGTTTCTCTCTCTCTCACTGTCTTTCTCTCTCTCTCACTGTGTTTCTCTCTCACTGTGTTTCTCTCTCTCTGTTTCTCTCTCAATGTGTTTCTCTCTCTCTGTTTCTCTCTCTGTTTCTATCTCTCTCTGTTTCTCTCTCTCTCACTGTCTTTCTCTCTCTCTCACTGTGTCTCTCTCTCACTGTGTTTCTTTCTCTCTGTTTCTCTCTCTCTCTGTTTCTCTCCCTCTCACTCTGTTTCTCTCTCACTCTGTTTCTCTCTCTCTCTCTCACTGTGTTTCTCTCTCACTCTGTATCTCACTAACTGTGTTTCTCTCTCTCACTGTTTCTCTCTCACTGTGTTGCTCTCTCTCACTGTATTTCTCTCTCTCACTCTGTTTCTCTCTCACTGTGTTTTTCTCTGTCGCTCAATGTGTTTCCCTCACTCTGTTTCTCGCTCACTGTGTTTCTCTCTCTCTCACTCTGTTTCTCTCTCTCACTGTGGTTCTCTCTCTCTGTTTCTCTCTCACTGTCTTTCTCTCCCTCTCACTGTTTCTCTCTCTCTCACTCTGTTTCTCTCTCTCTCTGTTTCTCTCTCACTGTGTTTCTCTCTCTCACTGTGTTTCTCTCTGTCGCTCAATGTGTTTCTCTCTCTCTGTTTCTCTCTTTCTGTCACTCTGTTTCTCTCTCACTGTGTTTCTCTCTGTCTCTCACTGTGTTTCTCTCTCTCTCACTGTGTTTCTCTCTCTCTCACTGTGTTTCTCTCTGTCGCTCAATGTGTTTCTCTCTCACTCTGTTTCTCTCTTTCTCTCACTCTGTTTCTCTCTCACTGTGTTTCTCTCTCTCTCTCACTGTGTTTCTCTCTCTCTCACTGTGTTTCTCTCTCTCTCACTGTGTTTCTCTCTCACTGTGTTTCTCTCTGTCGCTCAATGTGTTTCTCTCTCACTCTGTTTCTCCCTTTCTCTCACTCTGTTTCTCTCTCTCTGTTTCTCCCTCACTGTGTTTCTCTCTCTCTCTCACTGTGTTTCTCACTGTCTTTCTCTCTCTCTCACTCTGTTTCTCTCTCACTGTGTTTCTGTCTGTCGCTCAATGTGTTTCTCTCTCTCTGTTTCTCTCTCTCTCTGTTTCTCTCTCACTGTGTTTCTCTCTCTCACTGTGTTTCTCTCTGTCGCTCAATGTGTTTCTCTCTCTCTGTTTCTCTCTTTCTGTCACTCTGTTTCTCTCTCACTGTGTTTCTCTCTGTCTCTCACTGTGTTTCTCTCTCTCTCACTGTGTTTCTCTCTCTCTCACTGTGTTTCTCTCTGTCGCTCAATGTGTTTCTCTCTCACTCTGTTTCTCTCTTTCTCTCACTCTGTTTCTCTCTCACTGTGTTTCTCTCTCTCTCTCACTGTGTTTCTCTCTCTCTCACTGTGTTTCTCTCTCTCTCACTGTGTTTCTCTCTCACTGTGTTTCTCTCTGTCGCTCAATGTGTTTCTCTCTCACTCTGTTTCTCCCTTTCTCTCACTCTGTTTCTCTCTCTCTGTTTCTCCCTCACTGTGTTTCTCTCTCTCTCTCACTGTGTTTCTCACTGTCTTTCTCTCTCTCTCACTCTGTTTCTCTCTCACTGTGTTTCTGTCTGTCGCTCAATGTGTTTCTCTCTCTCTGTTTCTCTCTCTCTCTGTTTCTCTCTCTCTCACTGTGTTTCTCTCTCTCTCACTGTTTCTCTCTCTCTGTTTCTCTCTCTCTCTGTTTCTCTCCCTCTCACTGTCTTTCTCTCTCTCTCACTGTGTTTCTCTCTCTCTCACTGTTTCTCTCTCTCTGTTTCTCTCTCACTCTGTTTCTCTCTCTCTCACTCTGTTTCTCTCTCTCTCACTGTGTTTCTCTCTCTCTCACCGTGTTTCTCACTCACTGTGTTTCTCTCTGTGTCTCTCTCTCTCTCTGTGTCTCTCTCTCACCGTGTTTCTTTCTCTCTGTTTCTCTCTCTCTCTCTGTTTCTCTCTCTCTCACTCTGTTTCTCTCTCACTCTGTTTCTCTCTCTCTCTCTCTCTCACTGTGTTTCTCTCTCACTCTGTATCTCACTCACTGTGTTTCTCTCACTCACTGTTTCTCTCTCACTGTGTTTCTCTCTCTCACTGTGTTTCTCTCTCTCACTGTTTCTCTCTCACTGTGTTTCTCTCTCTCTCTCACTGTGTTTCTCTCTCTCACTGTTTCTCTCTCACTGTGTTTCTCTCTCTCTCTCACTGTGTTTCTCTCTCTCACTGTTTCTCTCTCACTGTGTTTCTCTCTCTCTCACTGTGTTTCTCTCTCTCACTGTTTCTCTCTCACTGTGTTTCTCTCTCTCTCGCACGGTGTCTCTCTCTCTCACTGTTTCTCACTCACTATGTTTCTCTCTCTGTCTTTCTCTCTCGCTGTTTCTCTCTCACTGTCTTTCTCTCTCTCTGTTTCTCTCTCTCTCACTGTGTTTCTCTCTCACTGTGTTTCTCTCTCTCTGTTTCTCTCTCACTGTGTTTCTCTCTCTCTGTTTCTCTCTCTCACTGTATTTCTCTCTTACTGTGTTTCTCTCTCTCTGTTTCTATCTCACTGTGTTTCTCTCTCTCTCTGTTTCTCTCTCAATGTGTTTCTCTCTCTCTGTTTCTCTCTCTGTTTCTCTCTCTCTCTGTTTCTCTCTCTCTCACTGTCTTTTTCTCTCTCTCACTGTGTTTCTCTCTCACTGTGTTTCACTCTCTCTCTCACTGTTTGTCTCTCTCTGTTTCTCTCTCTCTCACTCTGTTTCTCTCTCTCTCACTCTGTTTCTCTCTCTCTGTTTCTCTCTCTCTCTGTTTCTCTCTCTCTCTCTCTGTTTCTCTCTCTCTCACTGTGTTTCTCTCTCACTGTGTTTCTCTCTCTCTGTTTCTCTCTCACTGTGTTTCTCTCTCTCTCTGTTTCTCTCTCAATGTGTTTCTCTCTCTCTGTTTCTCTCTCTGTTTCTATCTCTCTCTGTTTCTCTCTCTCTCACTGTCTTTCTCTCTCTCTCACTGTGTCTCTCTCTCACTGTGTTTCTTTCTCTCTGTTTCTCTCTCTCTCTGTTTCTCTCCCTCTCACTCTGTTTCTCTCTCACTCTGTTTCTCTCTCTCTCTCTCACTGTGTTTCTCTCTCACTCTGTATCTCACTAACTGTGTTTCTCTCTCTCACTGTTTCTCTCTCACTGTGTTGCTCTCTCTCACTGTATTTCTCTCTCTCACTCTGTTTCTCTCTCACTGTGTTTTTCTCTGTCGCTCAATGTGTTTCCCTCACTCTGTTTCTCGCTCACTGTGTTTCTCTCTCTCTCACTCTGTTTCTCTCTCTCACTGTGGTTCTCTCTCTGTCTTTCTCTCTCTCTGTTTCTCTCTCACTGTCTTTCTCTCCCTCTCACTGTTTCTCTCTCTCTCACTCTGTTTCTCTCTCTCTCTGTTTCTCTCTCACTGTGTTTCTCTCTCTCACTGTGTTTCTCTCTGTCGCTCAATGTGTTTCTCTCTCTCTGTTTCTCTCTTTCTGTCACTCTGTTTCTCTCTCACTGTGTTTCTCTCTGTCTCTCACTGTGTTTCTCTCTCTCTCACTGTGTTTCTCTCTCTCTCACTGTGTTTCTCTCTGTCGCTCAATGTGTTTCTCTCTCACTCTGTTTCTCTCTTTCTCTCACTCTGTTTCTCTCTCACTGTGTTTCTCTCTCTCTCTCACTGTGTTTCTCTCTCTCTCACTGTGTTTCTCTCTCTCTCTCACTGTGTTTCTCTCTCTCTCACTGTGTTTCTCTCTCACTGTGTTTCTCTCTCTCTGTTTCTCTCTCACTGTGTTTCTCTCTCTCTCTGTTTCTCTCTCAATGTGTTTCTCTCTCTCTGTTTCTCTCTCTGTTTCTATCTCTCTCTGTTTCTCTCTCTCTCACTGTCTTTCTCTCTCTCTCACTGTGTTTCTCTCTCACTGTGTTTCTCTCTCTCTGTTTCTCTCTCAATGTGTTTCTCTCTCTCTGTTTCTCTCTCTGTTTCTATCTCTCTCTGTTTCTCTCTCTCTCACTGTCTTTCTCTCTCTCTCACTGTGTCTCTCTCTCACTGTGTTTCTTTCTCTCTGTTTCTCTCTCTCTCTGTTTCTCTCCCTCTCACTCTGTTTCTCTCTCACTCTGTTTCTCTCTCTCTCTCTCACTGTGTTTCTCTCTCACTCTGTATCTCACTAACTGTGTTTCTCTCTCTCACTGTTTCTCTCTCACTGTGTTGCTCTCTCTCACTGTATTTCTCTCTCTCACTCTGTTTCTCTCTCACTGTGTTTTTCTCTGTCGCTCAATGTGTTTCCCTCACTCTGTTTCTCGCTCACTGTGTTTCTCTCTCTCTCACTCTGTTTCTCTCTCTCACTGTGGTTCTCTCTCTCTGTTTCTCTCTCACTGTCTTTCTCTCCCTCTCACTGTTTCTCTCTCTCTCACTCTGTTTCTCTCTCTCTCTGTTTCTCTCTCACTGTGTTTCTCTCTCTCACTGTGTTTCTCTCTGTCGCTCAATGTGTTTCTCTCTCTCTGTTTCTCTCTTTCTGTCACTCTGTTTCTCTCTCACTGTGTTTCTCTCTGTCTCTCACTGTGTTTCTCTCTCTCTCACTGTGTTTCTCTCTCTCTCACTGTGTTTCTCTCTGTCGCTCAATGTGTTTCTCTCTCACTCTGTTTCTCTCTTTCTCTCACTCTGTTTCTCTCTCACTGTGTTTCTCTCTCTCTCTCACTGTGTTTCTCTCTCTCTCACTGTGTTTCTCTCTCTCTCACTGTGTTTCTCTCTCACTGTGTTTCTCTCTGTCGCTCAATGTGTTTCTCTCTCACTCTGTTTCTCCCTTTCTCTCACTCTGTTTCTCTCTCTCTGTTTCTCCCTCACTGTGTTTCTCTCTCTCTCTCACTGTGTTTCTCACTGTCTTTCTCTCTCTCTCACTCTGTTTCTCTCTCACTGTGTTTCTGTCTGTCGCTCAATGTGTTTCTCTCTCTCTGTTTCTCTCTCTCTCTGTTTCTCTCTCTCTCACTGTGTTTCTCTCTCTCTCACTGTTTCTCTCTCTCTGTTTCTCTCTCTCTCTGTTTCTCTCCCTCTCACTGTCTTTCTCTCTCTCTCACTGTGTTTCTCTCTCTCTCACTGTTTCTCTCTCTCTGTTTCTCTCTCACTCTGTTTCTCTCTCTCTCACTCTGTTTCTCTCTCTCTCACTGTGTTTCTCTCTCTCTCACCGTGTTTCTCACTCACTGTGTTTCTCTCTCTGTGTCTCTCTCTCTCTCTGTGTCTCTCTCTCACCGTGTTTCTTTCTCTCTGTTTCTCTCTCTCTCTCTGTTTCTCTCTCTCTCACTCTGTTTCTCTCTCACTCTGTTTCTCTCTCTCTCTCTCTCTCACTGTGTTTCTCTCTCACTCTGTATCTCACTCACTGTGTTTCTCTCACTCACTGTTTCTCTCTCACTGTGTTTCTCTCTCTCACTGTGTTTCTCTCTCTCACTGTTTCTCTCTCACTGTGTTTCTCTCTCTCTCTCACTGTGTTTCTCTCTCTCACTGTTTCTCTCTCACTGTGTTTCTCTCTCTCTCTCACTGTGTTTCTCTCTCTCACTGTTTCTCTCTCACTGTGTTTCTCTCTCTCTCACTGTGTTTCTCTCTCTCACTGTTTCTCTCTCACTGTGTTTCTCTCTCTCTCGCACGGTGTCTCTCTCTCTCACTGTTTCTCACTCACTATGTTTCTCTCTCTGTCTTTCTCTCTCGCTGTTTCTCTCTCACTGTCTTTCTCTCTCTCTGTTTCTCTCTCTCTCACTGTGTTTCTCTCTCACTGTGTTTCTCTCTCTCTGTTTCTCTCTCACTGTGTTTCTCTCTCTCTGTTTCTCTCTCTCACTGTATTTCTCTCTTACTGTGTTTCTCTCTCTCTGTTTCTATCTCACTGTGTTTCTCTCTCTCTCTGTTTCTCTCTCAATGTGTTTCTCTCTCTCTGTTTCTCTCTCTGTTTCTCTCTCTCTCTGTTTCTCTCTCTCTCACTGTCTTTTTCTCTCTCTCACTGTGTTTCTCTCTCACTGTGTTTCACTCTCTCTCTCACTGTTTGTCTCTCTCTGTTTCTCTCTCTCTCACTCTGTTTCTCTCTCTCTCACTCTGTTTCTCTCTCTCTGTTTCTCTCTCTCTCTGTTTCTCTCTCTCTCTCTCTGTTTCTCTCTCTCTCACTGTGTTTCTCTCTCACTGTGTTTCTCTCTCTCTGTTTCTCTCTCACTGTGTTTCTCTCTCTCTCTGTTTCTCTCTCAATGTGTTTCTCTCTCTCTGTTTCTCTCTCTGTTTCTATCTCTCTCTGTTTCTCTCTCTCTCACTGTCTTTCTCTCTCTCTCACTGTGTCTCTCTCTCACTGTGTTTCTTTCTCTCTGTTTCTCTCTCTCTCTGTTTCTCTCCCTCTCACTCTGTTTCTCTCTCACTCTGTTTCTCTCTCTCTCTCTCACTGTGTTTCTCTCTCACTCTGTATCTCACTAACTGTGTTTCTCTCTCTCACTGTTTCTCTCTCACTGTGTTGCTCTCTCTCACTGTATTTCTCTCTCTCACTCTGTTTCTCTCTCACTGTGTTTTTCTCTGTCGCTCAATGTGTTTCCCTCACTCTGTTTCTCGCTCACTGTGTTTCTCTCTCTCTCACTCTGTTTCTCTCTCTCACTGTGGTTCTCTCTCTGTCTTTCTCTCTCTCTGTTTCTCTCTCACTGTCTTTCTCTCCCTCTCACTGTTTCTCTCTCTCTCACTCTGTTTCTCTCTCTCTCTGTTTCTCTCTCACTGTGTTTCTCTCTCTCACTGTGTTTCTCTCTGTCGCTCAATGTGTTTCTCTCTCTCTGTTTCTCTCTTTCTGTCACTCTGTTTCTCTCTCACTGTGTTTCTCTCTGTCTCTCACTGTGTTTCTCTCTCTCTCACTGTGTTTCTCTCTCTCTCACTGTGTTTCTCTCTGTCGCTCAATGTGTTTCTCTCTCACTCTGTTTCTCTCTTTCTCTCACTCTGTTTCTCTCTCACTGTGTTTCTCTCTCTCTCTCACTGTGTTTCTCTCTCTCTCACTGTGTTTCTCTCTCTCTCACTGTGTTTCTCTCTCACTGTGTTTCTCTCTGTCGCTCAATGTGTTTCTCTCTCACTCTGTTTCTCCCTTTCTCTCACTCTGTTTCTCTCTCTCTGTTTCTCCCTCACTGTGTTTCTCTCTCTCTCTCACTGTGTTTCTCACTGTCTTTCTCTCTCTCTCACTCTGTTTCTCTCTCACTGTGTTTCTGTCTGTCGCTCAATGTGTTTCTCTCTCTCTGTTTCTCTCTCTCTCTGTTTCTCTCTCTCTCACTGTGTTTCTCTCTCTCTCACTGTTTCTCTCTCTCTGTTTCTCTCTCTCTCTGTTTCTCTCCCTCTCACTGTCTTTCTCTCTCTCTCACTGTGTTTCTCTCTCTCTCACTGTTTCTCTCTCTCTGTTTCTCTCTCACTCTGTTTCTCTCTCTCTCACTCTGTTTCTCTCTCTCTCACTGTGTTTCTCTCTCTCTCACCGTGTTTCTCACTCACTGTGTTTCTCTCTCTGTGTCTCTCTCTCTCTCTGTGTCTCTCTCTCACCGTGTTTCTTTCTCTCTGTTTCTCTCTCTCTCTCTGTTTCTCTCTCTCTCACTCTGTTTCTCTCTCACTCTGTTTCTCTCTCTCTCTCTCTCTCACTGTGTTTCTCTCTCACTCTGTATCTCACTCACTGTGTTTCTCTCACTCACTGTTTCTCTCTCACTGTGTTTCTCTCTCTCACTGTGTTTCTCTCTCTCACTGTTTCTCTCTCACTGTGTTTCTCTCTCTCTCTCACTGTGTTTCTCTCTCTCACTGTTTCTCTCTCACTGTGTTTCTCTCTCTCTCTCACTGTGTTTCTCTCTCTCACTGTTTCTCTCTCACTGTGTTTCTCTCTCTCTCACTGTGTTTCTCTCTCTCACTGTTTCTCTCTCACTGTGTTTCTCTCTCTCTCGCACGGTGTCTCTCTCTCTCACTGTTTCTCACTCACTATGTTTCTCTCTCTGTCTTTCTCTCTCGCTGTTTCTCTCTCACTGTCTTTCTCTCTCTCTGTTTCTCTCTCTCTCACTGTGTTTCTCTCTCACTGTGTTTCTCTCTCTCTGTTTCTCTCTCACTGTGTTTCTCTCTCTCTGTTTCTCTCTCTCACTGTATTTCTCTCTTACTGTGTTTCTCTCTCTCTGTTTCTATCTCACTGTGTTTCTCTCTCTCTCTGTTTCTCTCTCAATGTGTTTCTCTCTCTCTGTTTCTCTCTCTGTTTCTCTCTCTCTCTGTTTCTCTCTCTCTCACTGTCTTTCTCTCTCTCTCACTGTGTTTCTCTCTCACTGTGTTTCTCTCTCTCTCTCACTGTTTGTCTCTCTCTGTTTCTCTCTCTCTCACTCTGTTTCTCTCTCTCTCACTCTGTTTCTCTCTCTCTGTTTCTCTCTCTCTCTGTTTCTCTCTCTCTCTCTCTGTTTCTCTCTCTCTCACTGTGTTTCTCTCTCACTGTGTTTCTCTCTCTCTGTTTCTCTCTCACTGTGTTTCTCTCTCTCTCTGTTTCTCTCTCAATGTGTTTCTCTCTCTCTGTTTCTCTCTCTGTTTCTCTCTCTCTCTGTTTCTCTCTCTCTCACTGTCTTTCTCTCTCTCTCACTGTGTCTCTCTCTCACCGTGTTTCTTTCTCTCTGTTTCTCTCTCTCTCTGTTTCTCTCTCTCTCACTCTGTTTCTCTCTCACTGTGTTTCTCTCTCTCTCTCACTGTTTTTCTCTCTCACTCTGTATCTCACTCACTGTGTTTCTCTCTCTCTCTCGCACTGTGTCTCTCTCTCTCACTGTTTCTCACTCACTATGTTTCTCTCTCTGTCTTTCTCTCTCTCTGTTTCTCTCTCACTGTCTTTCTCTGTCTCTCACTGTGTTTCTCTCTCACTGTGTTTCTCTCTCTCTCTCACTGTTTCTCTCTCTCTGTTTCTCTCTCTCTCTCTGTTTCTCTCTCTCTCACTCTGTTTCTCTCTCTCTGTTTCTCTCTCTCTCTCTGTTTCTCTCTCACTCACTCTGTTTCTCTCTCCCACTGTGGTTCTCTCTCTGTCTTTCTCTCTCTCTGTTTCTCTCTCACTGTCTTTCTCTCTCTCTCACTGTGTCTCTCTCTCACCGTGTTTCTTTCTCTCTGTTTCTCTCTCTCTCTGTTTCTCTCTCTCTCACTCTGTTTCTCACTCACTGTGTTTCTCTCTCTCTCTCACTGTGTTTCTCTCTCACTCTGTATCTCACTCACTGTGTTTCTCTCTCTCACTGTTTCTCTCTCACTGTGTTTCTCTCTCTCACTGTATTTCTCTCTCACACTCTGTTTCTCTCTCACTGTGTTTTTCTCTGTCGCTCAATGTGTTTCCCTCACTCTGTTTCTCTCTCTCTGTTTCTCCCTCACTGTGTTTCTCTCTCTCTCTCACCGTGTTTCTCTCTCACTGTGTTTCTCTCTCAGTCTTTCTCTCTCTCACTGTGTTTCTCTCTGTCGCTCAATGTGTTTCTCTCTCTCTGTTTCTCTCTCTCTCAGTCTGTTTCTCTCTCTCTCTCACTGTGTTTCTCTCTGTCGCTCAATGTGTTTCTCTCTCACTCTGTTTCTCTCTTTCTCTCACTCTGTTTCTCTCTCTCTGTGTTTCTCTCTCTCTCACTGTGTTTCTCTCTGTTGCTCAATGTGTTTCACTCTCACTGTGTTTCTCTCTCTCTCTCACTTTGTTTCTCTCTCTCTCACTCTGTTTCTCTCTTTCTCTCACTCTGTTTCTCTCTCTCTGTGTTTCTCTCTCTCTCACTGTGTTTCTCTCTGTTGCTCAATGTGTTTCTCTCTCACTCTGTTTCTCTCTCTCTCTCACTGTGTTTCTCTCTCTCTCACTGTGTTTCTCTCTCACTGTGTTTCTCTCTGTCGCTCAATGTGTTTCTCTCTCACTCTGTTTCTCCCTTTCTCTCACTCTGTTTCTCTCTCTCTGTTTCTCCCTCACTGTGTTTCTCTCTGTCGCTCAATGTGTTTCTCACTGTCTTTCTCTCTCTCTCACTCTGTTTCTCTCTCACTCTGTTTCTGTCTGTCGCTCAATGTGTTTCTCTCTCTCTGTTTCTCTCTCTCTCTGTTTCTCTCTCTCTCTCACTGTTTCTCTCTCTCTGTTTCTCTCTCACTCTGTTTCTCTCTCTCTCACTCTGTTTCTCTCTCTCTCTCACTGTTTCTCTCTCTCTGTTTCTCTCTCACTCTGTTTCTCTCTCTCTCACTGAGTTTCTCTCTCTCTCACTCTGTTTCTCTCTCTCTCTCACTGTTTCTCTCTCTCTGTTTCTCTCTCACTCTGTTTCTCTCTCTCTCACTGTGTTTCTCTCTCTCTCACTCTGTTTCTCTCTCACTCTGTTTCTCTCTCTCTCTCTCTCTCACTGTGTTTCTCTCTCACTCTGTATCTCACTCACTGTGTTTCTCTCTCTCACTGTTTCTCTCTCACTGTGTTTCTCTCTCTCACTGTGTTTCTCTCTCTCACTGTTTCTCTCTCACTGTGTTTCTCTCTCTCTCACTGTGTTTCTCTCTCTCACTGTTTCTCTCTCACTGTGTTTCTCTCTCTCTCGCACGGTGTCTCTCTCTCTCACTGTTTCTCACTCACTATGTTTCTCTCTCTGTCTTTCTCTCTCGCTGTTTCTCTCTCACTGTCTTTCTCTCTCTCTGTTTCTCTCTCTCTCACTGTGTTTCTCTCTCACTGTGTTTCTCTCTCTCTGTTTCTCTCTCACTGTGTTTCTCTCTCTCTGTTTCTCTCTCTCACTGTATTTCTCTCTTACTGTGTTTCTCTCTCTCTGTTTCTATCTCACTGTGTTTCTCTCTCTCTCTGTTTCTCTCTCAATGTGTTTCTCTCTCTCTGTTTCTCTCTCTGTTTCTCTCTCTCTCTGTTTCTCTCTCTCTCACTGTCTTTCTCTCTCTCTCACTGTGTTTCTCTCTCACTGTGTTTCTCTCTCTCTCTCACTGTTTGTCTCTCTCTGTTTCTCTCTCTCTCACTCTGTTTCTCTCTCTCTCACTCTGTTTCTCTCTCTCTGTTTCTCTCTCTCTCTGTTTCTCTCTCTCTCTCTCTGTTTCTCTCTCTCTCACTGTGTTTCTCTCTCACTGTGTTTCTCTCTCTCTGTTTCTCTCTCACTGTGTTTCTCTCTCTCTGTTTCTCTCTCTGTTTCTCTCTCTCTCTGTTTCTCTCTCTCTCACTGTCTTTCTCTCTCTCTCACTGTGTCTCTCTCTCACCGTGTTTCTTTCTCTCTGTTTCTCTCTCTCTCTGTTTCTCTCTCTCTCACTCTGTTTCTCTCTCACTGTGTTTCTCTCTCTCTCTCACTGTTTTTCTCTCTCACTCTGTATCTCACTCACTGTGTTTCTCTCTCTCTCTCGCACTGTGTCTCTCTCTCTCACTGTTTCTCACTCACTATGTTTCTCTCTCTGTCTTTCTCTCTCTCTGTTTCTCTCTCACTGTCTTTCTCTGTCTCTCACTGTGTTTCTCTCTCACTGTGTTTCTCTCTCTCTCTCACTGTTTCTCTCTCTCTGTTTCTCTCTCTCTCTCTGTTTCTCTCTCTCTCACTCTGTTTCTCTCTCTCTGTTTCTCTCTCTCTCTGTTTCTCTCTCTCTCACTCTGTTTCTCTCTCCCACTGTGGTTCTCTCTCTGTCTTTCTCTCTCTCTGTTTCTCTCTCACTGTCTTTCTCTCTCTCTCACTGTGTCTCTCTCTCACCGTGTTTCTTTCTCTCTGTTTCTCCCTCACTGTGTTTCTCTCTCTCTCTCACCGTGTTTCTCTCTCACTGTGTTTCTCTCTCAGTCTTTCTCTCTCTCACTGTGTTTCTCTCTGTCGCTCAATGTGTTTCTCTCTCTCTGTTTCTCTCTCTCTCAGTCTGTTTCTCTCTCTCTCTCACTGTGTTTCTCTCTGTCGCTCAATGTGTTTCTCTCTCACTCTGTTTCTCTCTTTCTCTCACTCTGTTTCTCTCTCTCTGTGTTTCTCTCTCTCTCACTGTGTTTCTCTCTGTTGCTCAATGTGTTTCACTCTCACTGTGTTTCTCTCTCTCTCTCACTTTGTTTCTCTCTCTCTCACTCTGTTTCTCTCTTTCTCTCACTCTGTTTCTCTCTCTCTGTGTTTCTCTCTCTCTCACTGTGTTTCTCTCTGTTGCTCAATGTGTTTCTCTCTCACTCTGTTTCTCTCTCTCTCTCACTGTGTTTCTCTCTCTCTCACTGTGTTTCTCTCTCACTGTGTTTCTCTCTGTCGCTCAATGTGTTTCTCTCTCACTCTGTTTCTCCCTTTCTCTCACTCTGTTTCTCTCTCTCTGTTTCTCCCTCACTGTGTTTCTCTCTGTCGCTCAATGTGTTTCTCACTGTCTTTCTCTCTCTCTCACTCTGTTTCTCTCTCACTCTGTTTCTGTCTGTCGCTCAATATGTTTCTCTCTCTCTGTTTCTCTCTCTCTCTGTTTCTCTCTCTCTCTCACTGTTTCTCTCTCTCTGTTTCTCTCTCACTCTGTTTCTCTCTCTCTCACTCTGTTTCTCTCTCTCTCTCACTGTTTCTCTCTCTCTGTTTCTCTCTCACTCTGTTTCTCTCTCTCACTGAGTTTCTCTCTCTCTCACTCTGTTTCTCTCTCTCTCTCACTGTTTCTCTCTCTCTGTTTCTCTCTCACTCTGTTTCTCTCTCTCTCACTGTGTTTCTCTCTCTCTCACTCTGTTTCTCTCTCACTCTGTTTCTCTCTCTCTCTCTCTCTCACTGTGTTTCTCTCTCACTCTGTATCTCACTCACTGTGTTTCTCTCTCTCACTGTTTCTCTCTCACTGTGTTTCTCTCTCTCACTGTGTTTCTCTCTCTCACTGTTTCTCTCTCACTGTGTTTCTCTCTCTCTCTCACTGTGTTTCTCTCTCTCACTGTTTCTCTCTCACTGTGTTTCTCTCTCTCTCTCACTGTGTTTCTCTCTCTCACTGTTTCCCTCTCACTGTGTTTCTCTCTCTCTCACTGTGTTTCTCTCTCTCACTGTTTCTCTCTCACTGTGTTTCTCTCTCTCTCGCACGGTGTCTCTCTCTCTCACTGTTTCTCACTCACTATGTTTCTCTCTCTGTCTTTCTCTCTCGCTGTTTCTCTCTCACTGTCTTTCTCTCTCTCTGTTTCTCTCTCTCTCACTGTGTTTCTCTCTCACTGTGTTTCTCTCTCTCTGTTTCTCTCTCACTGTGTTTCTCTCTCTCTGTTTCTCTCTCTCACTGTATTTCTCTCTTACTGTGTTTCTCTCTCTCTGTTTCTATCTCACTGTGTTTCTCTCTCTCTCTGTTTCTCTCTCAATGTGTTTCTCTCTCTCTGTTTCTCTCTCTGTTTCTCTCTCTCTCTGTTTCTCTCTCTCTCACTGTCTTTCTCTCTCTCTCACTGTGTTTCTCTCTCACTGTGTTTCTCTCTCTCTCTCTCACTGTTTGTCTCTCTCTGTTTCTCTCTCTCTCACTCTGTTTCTCTCTCTCTCACTCTGTTTCTCTCTCTCTGTTTCTCTCTCTCTCTGTTTCTCTCTCTCTCTCTCTGTTTCTCTCTCTCTCACTGTGTTTCTCTCTCACTGTGTTTCTCTCTCTCTGTTTCTCTCTCACTGTGTTTCTCTCTCTCTGTTTCTCTCTCTGTTTCTCTCTCTCTCTGTTTCTCTCTCTCTCACTGTCTTTCTCTCTCTCTCACTGTGTCTCTCTCTCACCGTGTTTCTTTCTCTCTGTTTCTCTCTCTCTCTGTTTCTCTCTCTCTCACTCTGTTTCTCTCTCACTGTGTTTCTCTCTCTCTCTCACTGTTTTTCTCTCTCACTCTGTATCTCACTCACTGTGTTTCTCTCTCTCTCTCGCACTGTGTCTCTCTCTCTCACTGTTTCTCACTCACTATGTTTCTCTCTCTGTCTTTCTCTCTCTCTGTTTCTCTCTCACTGTCTTTCTCTGTCTCTCACTGTGTTTCTCTCTCACTGTGTTTCTCTCTCTCTCTCACTGTTTCTCTCTCTCTGTTTCTCTCTCTCTCTCTGTTTCTCTCTCTCTCACTCTGTTTCTCTCTCTCTGTTTCTCTCTCTCTCTGTTTCTCTCTCTCTCACTCTGTTTCTCTCTCCCACTGTGGTTCTCTCTCTGTCTTTCTCTCTCTCTGTTTCTCTCTCACTGTCTTTCTCTCTCTCTCACTGTGTCTCTCTCTCACCGTGTTTCTTTCTCTCTGTTTCTCTCTCTCTCTGTTTCTCTCTCTCTCACTCTGTTTCTCACTCACTGTGTTTCTCTCTCTCTCTCACTGTGTTTCTCTCTCACTCTGTATCTCACTCACTGTGTTTCTCTCTCTCACTGTTTCTCTCTCACTGTGTTTCTCTCCCTCACTGTATTTCTCTCTCACACTCTGTTTCTCTCTCACTGTGTTTTTCTCTGTCGCTCAATGTGTTTCCCTCACTCTGTTTCTCTCTCTCTGTTTCTCCCTCACTGTGTTTCTCTCTCTCTCTCACCGTGTTTCTCTCTCACTGTGTTTCTCTCTCAGTCTTTCTCTCTCTCACTGTGTTTCTCTCTGTCGCTCAATGTGTTTCTCTCTCTCTGTTTCTCTCTCTCTCAGTCTGTTTCTCTCTCTCTCTCACTGTGTTTCTCTCTGTCGCTCAATGTGTTTCTCTCTCACTCTGTTTCTCTCTTTCTCTCACTCTGTTTCTCTCTCTCTGTGTTTCTCTCTCTCTCACTGTGTTTCTCTCTGTTGCTCAATGTGTTTCACTCTCACTGTGTTTCTCTCTCTCTCTCACTTTGTTTCTCTCTCTCTCACTCTGTTTCTCTCTTTCTCTCACTCTGTTTCTCTCTCTCTGTGTTTCTCTCTCTCTCACTGTGTTTCTCTCTGTTGCTCAATGTGTTTCTCTCTCACTCTGTTTCTCTCTCTCTCTCACTGTGTTTCTCTCTCTCTCACTGTGTTTCTCTCTCACTGTGTTTCTCTCTGTCGCTCAATGTGTTTCTCTCTCACTCTGTTTCTCCCTTTCTCTCACTCTGTTTCTCTCTCTCTGTTTCTCTCTCTCTGTGTTTCTCTCTCTCTCACTGTGTTTCTCTCTGTTGCTCAATGTGTTTCTCTCTCACTCTGTTTCTCTCTCTCTCTCACTGTGTTTCTCTCTCTCTCACTGTGTTTCTCTCTCACTGTGTTTCTCTCTGTCGCTCAATGTGTTTCTCTCTCACTCTGTTTCTCTCTTTCTCTCACTCTGTTTCTCTCTCTCTGTGTTTCTCTCTCTCTCACTGTGTTTCTCTCTGTCGCTCAATGTGTTTCTCTCTCACTCTGTTTCTCCCTTTCTCTCACTCTGTTTCTCTCTCTCTGTTTCTCCCTCACTGTGTTTCTCTCTGTCGCTCAATGTGTTTCTCACTGTCTTTCTCTCTCTCTCACTCTGTTTCTCTCTCACTGTGTTTCTGTCTGTCGCTCAATGTGTTTCTCTCTCTCTGTTTCTCTCTCTCTCTGTTTCTCTCTCTCTCACTGTCTTTCTCTCTCTCTCACTGTGTTTCTCTCTCTCTCTCACTGTTTCTCTCTCTCTCTGTTTCTCTCTCACTCTGTTTCTCTCTCTCTCACTCTGTTTCTCTCTCACTCTGTTTCTCTCTCTCTCACTGTGTTTCTCTCTCTCTCACTCTGTTTCTCTCTCACTCTGTTTCTCTCTCTCTCTCTCACTGTGTTTCTCTCTCACTCTGTATCTCACTCACTGTGTTTCTCTCTCTCACTGTTTCTCTCTCACTGTGTTTCTCTCTCTCTCTCACTCTGTTTCTCTCTCTCACTGTTTCTCTCGCACTCTGTTTCTCACTCACTGTGTTTCTCTCTCTCACTGTTTCTCTCTCACTGTGTTTCTCTCTCTCTCACTGTGTTTCTCTCTCACTGTGTTTCTCTCTCTGTCTTTCTCTCTCTCTGTTTCTCTCTCACTGTCTTTCTCTCTCTCTCTGTTTCTCTCTCTCTCATTGTGTTTCTCTCTCACTGTGTTTCTCTCTCTCTGTGTTTCTCTCTCACTGTGTTTCTCTCTCTCTGTTTCTCTCTCTCTCACTGTGTTTCTCTCTCACTGTGTTTCTCTCTCCGTTTCTCTCTCACTGTGTTTCTCTCTCTCTCTGTTTCTCTCTCAATGTGTTTCTCTCTCTCTGTTTCTCTCTCTGTTTCTCTCTCTCTCTGTTTCTCTCTCTCTCACTTTCTTTCTCTCTCTCTCACTGTGTTTCTCTCTCACTGTGTTACTCTCTCTCTCTCACTGTTTCTCTCTCTCTGTTTCTCTCTCTCTCTCTGTTTCTCTCTCTCTCACTCTGTTTCTCTCTCTCTCACTCTGTTTCTCTCTCTCTGTTTCTCTCTCTCTCTCTGTTTCTCTCTCTCTCACTCTGTTTCTCTCTCTCTCACTGTGTTTCTCTCTCTCTCACTGTTTCTCTCTCTCTGTTTCTCTCTCACTCTGTTTCTCTCTCTCACACTCTGTTTCTCTCTCTCTCTCACTGTTTCTCTCTCTCTGTTTCTCTCTCACTCTGTTTCTCTCTCTCTCACTGTGTTTCTCTCTCTCTCACTCTGTTTCTCTCTCACTCTGTTTCTCTCTCTGTCTCTCACTGTGTTTCTCTCTCACTCTGTATCTCACTCACTGTGTTTCTCTCTCTCATTGTGTTTCTCTCTCACTGTGTTTCTCTCTCTCACTGTTTCTCTCTCACTGTGTTGCTCTCTCTCTCACTCTGTTTCTCTCTCACTCTGTTTCTCTCTCTGTCTTTCTCTCTCTCTGTTTCTCTCTCACTGTCTTTCTCTCTCTCTCTCTGTTTCTCTCTCTCTCATTGTGTTTCTCTCTCACTGTGTTTCTCTCTCTCTGTGTTTCTCTCTCACTGTGTTTCTCTCTCTCTGTTTCTCTCTCTCTCACTGTGTTTCTCTCTCACTGTGTTTCTCTCTCACTGTGTTTCTCTCTCTCCGTTTCTCTCTCACTGTGTTTCTCTCTCTCTCTGTTTCTCTCTCAATGTGTTGCTCTCTGTCTGTTTCTCTCTCTGTTTCTCGCTCTCTCTGTTTCTCTCTCTCTCACTGTCTTTCTCTCTCTCTCACTGTGTTTCTCTCTCACTGTGTTACTCTCTCTCTCTCACTGTTTCTCTCTCTCTGTTTCTCTCTCTCTCTCTCTCTCTGTTTCTCTCTCTCTCACTCTCTTTCTCTCTCTCTGTTTCTCTCTCTCTCTCTGTTTCTCTCTCTCTCACTCTGTTTCTCTCTCTCTCACTGTGTTTCTCTCTCTCTCACTGTTTTTCTCTCTGTCGCTCAATGTGTTTCTCTCCCACTCTGTTTCTCCCTTTCTCTCACTCTGTTTCTCTCTCTCTGTTTCTCCCTCACTGTGTTTCTCTCTGTCGCTCAATGTGTTTCTCACTGTCTTTCTCTCTCTCTCACTCTGTTTCTCTCTCACTTTGTTTCTGTCTGTCGCTCAATGTGTTTCTCTCTCTCTGTTTCTCTCTCTGTTTCTCTCTCTCTCTCTGTTTCTCTCTCTCTCACTGTCTTTCTCTCTCTCTCACTGTGTTTCTCTCTCACTGTGTTTCTCTCTCTCTGTGTTTCTCTCTCACTGTCTTTCTCTCTCTCTCACTGTGTTTCTCTCTCTCTGTGTTTCTCTCTCACTGTGTTTCTCTCTCTCTGTTTCTCTCTCTCTCACTGTGTTTCTCTCTCACTGTGTTTCTCTCTCTCCGTTTCTCTCTCACTGTGTTTCTCTCTCTCTCTGTTTCTCTCTCAATGTGTTTCTCTCTCTCTGTTTCTCTCTCTGTTTCTCTCTCTCTCTGTTTCTCTCTCTCTCACTGTCTTTCTCTCTCTCTCACTGTGTTTCTCTCTCACTGTGTTACTCTCTCTCTCTCACTGTTTCTCTCTCTCTGTTTCTCTCTCTCTCTCTGTTTCTCTCTCTCTCACTCTGTTTCTCTCTCTCTCACTCTGTTTCTCTCCCTCTGTTTCTCTCTCTCTCTCTGTTTCTCTCTCTCTCACTCTGTTTCTCTCTCTCTCACTGTGTTTCTCTCTCTCTCACTGTGTTTCTCTCTGTCGCTCAATGTGTTTCTCTCTCACTCTGTTTCTCCCTTTCTCTCACTCTGTTTCTCTCTCTGTTTCTCCCTCACTGTGTTTCTCTCTCTCTCTCACTGTGTTTCTCTCTGTCGCTCAATGTGTTTCTCACTGTCTTTCTCTCTCTCTCACTCTGTTTCTCTCTCACTGTGTTTCTGTCTGTCGCTCAATGTGTTTCTCTCTCTCTGTTTCTCTCTCTCTCTGTTTCTCTCTCTCTCACTGTCTTTCTCTCTCTCTCACTGTGTTTCTCTCTCTCTCTCACTGTTTCTCTCTCTCTCTGTTTCTCTCTCACTCTGTTTCTCTCTCTCTCACTCTGTTTCTCTCTCTCTCTCACTGTTTCTCTCTCTCTGTTTCTCTCTCACTCTGTTTCTCTCTCTCTCACTGCGTTTCTCTCTCTCTCACTCTGTTTCTCTCTCACTCTGTTTCTCTCTCTGTCTCTCACTGTGTTTCTCTCTCACTCTGTATCTCACTCACTGTGTTTCTCTCTCTCACTGTTTCTCTCTCACTGTGTTTCTCTCTCTCTCACTCTGTTTCTCTCTCTCACTGTTTCTCTCTCACTGTGTTTCTCTCTCTCTCTCACTCTGTTTCTCTCTCACTCTGTTTCTCTCTCTCTCTCACTGTGTTTCTCTCTCACTCTGTTTCTCTCTCTCTCTCTCTGTTTCTCTCTCTCTCACTGTGTTTCTCTATCACTGTGTTTCTCTCTCTCTCTCACTGTTTCTCTCTCTCTCACTCTGTTTCTCTCTCTCTCACTCTGTTTCTCTCCCTCTGTTTCTCTCTCTCTCTCTGTTTCTCTCTCTCTCACTCTGTTTCTCTCTCTCTCACTGTGTTTCTCTCTCTCTCACTGTGTTTCTCTCTGTCGCTCAATGTGTTTCTCTCTCACTCTGTTTCTCCCTTTCTCTCACTCTGTTTCTCTCTCTCTGTTTCTCCCTCACTGTGTTTCTCTCTCTCTCTCACTGTGTTTCTCTCTGTCGCTCAATGTGTTTCTCACTGTCTTTCTCTCTCTCTCACTCTGTTTCTCTCTCACTGTGTTTCTGTCTGTCGCTCAATGTGTTTCTCTCTCTCTGTTTCTCT
>NC_090350.1:44160021-44168348 GCF_035084215.1 Heptranchias perlo
TTCTATCTCTCTCACTGTGTTTCTCTCTTACTGTGTTTCTCTCTCTCTGTTTCTCTCTCACTGTGTTTCTCTCTCTCTCTGTTTCTCTCTCAATGTGTTTCTCTCTCTCTGTTTCTCTCTCTGTTTCTCTCTCTCTCTGTTTCTCTCTCTCTCACTGTCTTTCTGTCTCTCTCACTGTGTTTCTCTCTCACTGTGTTTCTCTCTCACTGTTTCTCTCTCTATGTTTCTCTCTCTCTCTCTGTTTCTCTCTCTCTCACTCTGTTTCTCTCTCTCTCACTCTGTTTCTCTCTCTCTGTTTCTCTCTCTCTGTTTCTCTCTCTCTCACTCTGTTTCTCTCTCTCTCACTGTGTTTCTCTCTCTCACCGTGTTTCTCTCTCTCTCACTGTGTCTCTCTCTCACCGTGTTTCTTTCTCTCTGTTTCTCTCTCACTGTTTCTCTCTCACTGTGTTTCTCTCTCTCACTGTATTTCTCTCTCTCACTCTGTTTCTCTCTCACTGTGTTTTTCTCTGTCGCTCAATGTGTTTCCCTCACTCTGTTTCTCGCTCACTGTGTTTCTAACTCTCTCACTCTGTTTCTCTCTCTCACTTTTTCTCTCTCTCTCACTGTGTTTCTCTCTCTCACTGTTTCTCTCTCACTGTGTTTCTCTCTCTCTCGCACTGTGTGTCTCTCTCTCACTGTTTCTCACTCACTATGTTTCTCTCTCTCTCACTGTGTTTCTCTCTCACTGTGCTTCTCTCTCTGTCTTTCTCTCTCTCTGTTTCTCTCTCACTGTCTTTCTCTCTCTCTCTCTGTTTCTCCCTCTCTCACTGTGTTTCTCTCTCACTGTGTTTCTCTCTCTCCGTTTCTCTCTCACTGTGTTTCTCTCTCTCTGTGTTTCTCTCTCACTGTGTTTCTCTCTCTCTGTTTCTCTCTCTCTCACTGTGTTTCTCTCTCACTGTGTTTCTCTCTCTCCGTTTCTCTCTCACTGTGTTTCTCTCTCACTGTGCTTCTCTCTCTGTCTTTCTCTCTCTCTGTTTCTCTTTCACTGTCTTTCTCTCTCTCTCTCTGTTTCTCCCTCTCTCACTGTGTTTCTCTCTCACTGTGTTTCTCTCTCTCCGTTTCTCTCTCACTGTGTTTCTCTCTCTCTGTGTTTCTCTCTCACTGTGTTTCTCTCTCTCTGTTTCTCTCTCTCTCACTGTGTTTCTCTCTCACTGTGTTTCTCTCTCTCCGTTTCTCTCTCTCTCTGTTTCTCTCTCTCTCACTCTGTTTCTCTCTCTCTGTTTTTCTCTCTCTCTCTCTGTTTCTCTCTCTCTCACTCTGTTTCTCTCTCTCTCACTGTGTTTCTCTCTCTCTCACTGTTTTTCTCTCTGTCGCTCAATGTGTTTCTCTCTCACTCTGTTTCTCCCTTTCTCTCACTCTGTTTCTCTCTCTCTGTTTCTCCCTCACTGTGTTTCTCTCTCTCTCTCACTGTGTTTCTCTCTGTCGCTCAATGTGTTTCTCACTGTCTTTCTCTCTCTCTCACTCTGTTTCTCTCTCACTGTGTTTCTGTCTGTCGCTCAATGTGTTTCTCTCTCTCTGTTTCTCTCTCTGTTTCTCTCTCTCTCTCTGTTTCTCTCTCTCTCACTGTCTTTCTCTCTCTCTCACTGTGTTTCTCTCTCACTGTGTTTCTCTCTCTCTCTCACTGTTTCTCTCTCTCTGTTTCTCTCTCTCTCTGTTTCTCTCTCTCTCACTCTGTTTCTCTCTCACTCTGTTTCTCTCTCTCTCACTGTGTTTCTCTCTCTCTCACCGTGTTTCTCTCTCACTGTGTTTCTCTCTGTGTGTCTCTCTCTCTCTGTGTGTCTCTCTCTCACCGTGTTTCTTTCTCTCTGTTTCTCTCTCTCTCTGTTTCTCTCTCTCTCTCTCACTGTGTTTCTCTCTCACTCTGTATCTCACTCACTGTGTTTCTCTCTCTCACTTTTTCTCTCTCACTCTGTTTCTCTCTCTCTCTCTCACTGTGTTTCTCTCTCACTCTGTTTCTCTCTCACTGTGTTTCTCTCTCTCTCGCACTGTGTCTCTCTCTCTCACTGTTTCTCACTCACTATGTTTCTCTCTCTCTCACTCTGTTTCTCTCTCTCTGTGTTTCTCTCTCTCTCTCTCTCTCTCTCTCACTGTGTTTCTCTCTCACTCTGTATCTCACTCACTGTGTTTCTCTCTCTCACTTTTTCTCTCTCACTGTGTTTCTCTCTCTCTCTCACTGTGTTTCTCTCTCTCACTGTTTCTCTCCCACTGTGTTTCTCTCTCTCTCACTCTGTTTCTCTCTCACTCTGTTTCTCTCTCACTCTGTTTCTCTCTCTCTCTCACTGTGTTTCTCTCTCACTGTGTTTCTCTCTCACTGTGTTTCTCTCTTTCTCTGTTTCTCTCTCACTGCGTTTCTCTCTCTCTCTCTCTCTCTCTCTGTTTCTCTCTCTCTTACTCTATTTCTCTCTCTCTCACTGTGTTTCTCTCTCACTGTGTTTCTCTCTGTCGCTCACTGTGTTTCTGTCTCTCTCACTGTGTTTTTCTCTGTCGCTCAATGTGTTTGTCGTTGTCTTTCTCTCTCTCTCACTGTGTTTCTCGCTCACTGTGTTTCTCTCCCGCTCACTGTTTCTCACTCACTGTGTTTCTCTCTCACTCACTGTGTTTCTCACTCACTGTGTTTCTCTCTCTCTCACTGTGTTTCTCTCTCACTGTGTTTCTCTCTCTGTCTTTCTCTCTCTCTGTTTCTCTCTCATTGTCTTTCTCTCTCACTGTCTTTCTCTCTCACTGTCTTTCTCTCTCACTGGACTTCTCTCTTTCTCACTGTGTTTCTCTCTCTCACTGTCTTTCTCTCTCTCACTGTCTTTCTCTCTCTCTCTCTCTGTTGCTCTCTCACTGTCTTTCTCTCTCTCTCACTGTGTTTCTCTCTCTCACTGTCTTTTTCTCTCTCCCTCTCTCTGTTTCTCTCTCTCTCTGTCTCTCTCTCTCTCATGTTGTTCCTGTCACCTCTGTATTTCCTGTTTGCCTGGTGCATCTCCCTCTAGCAATCAGTTTTCCTGATTATTTGAATTTCTCCAATTTCAGTTCCCTCGCCATTGATTTAACTTAGTTCCCAACTCCCTCCCCATCCCAATATTTTTCTTGTTTCCTTATTCTGCTTTTCCCTCTCCCCTCCCCCAGCTCTATCTCTATTGCTCCTTTGTTGCTTTTCTCTGCCATTCTCTCTCTGCCTCTTTCTCTTTGCTTTTCCCTCTCTCTATCATATCTTTATCTCCCCAGTCTCTCTCTCTCCCTCTTTTCTCTTCTTTTCTCCCCACTCACCTTTGTTTTTCTCCTTTATCCCAAACTTTCACTTTTTTTCTTTCTGTCCTTCTCCCTTGATTTTCTCACTCTGCCTCTCCGACACCATTTTTAAAAATTCGTTCATGGGATGTGGGCGTCGCTGGCGAGGCCGGCATTTATTGCCCATTCCTAATTGCCCTTGAGAAGGTGGTGGTGAGCCACCTTCTTGAACCGCTGCAGTCCGTGTGGTGAAGGTTCTCCCACAGTGCTGTTAGGTAGGGAGTTCCAGGATTTTGCCCAGTGACGATGAAGGAACGGCGATATATTTCCAATGTAAGGAGTTGCACAACACCAGGTTATAGTCACCTGACGAAGGAGCAAAGCTCCGAAAGCTTGTGATTTCAAATAAAGCTGTTGGACTATAACCTGGTGTTGTAAGACTCCTTACATTTGTCCACCCTAGTCCATCACCGGCATCTCCACATCATAATATATTTCCAAGTCGGGATGGTGTGTGACTTGGAGGGGAACGTGCAGGTGGTGTTGTTCCCATGTGACTGCTGCTCTTGTCCTTCTAGGTGGTAGAGGTCGTGGGTTTGGGAGGTGCTGTTGAAGAAGCCTTGGCGAGTTGCTGCAGTGCATCCTGTGGATGGTACACACTGCAGCCACAGTGTGCCGGTGGTGAAGGGAGTGAATGTTTAGGGTGGTGGATGGGGTGCCAATCAAGTGGGCTGCTTTATCTTGGATGGCGTTGAGCTTCTTGAGTGTTGTTGGAGCTGCACTCATCCAGGCAAGTGGAGAGTATTCCATCACACTCCTGACTTGTGCCTTGTAGATGGTGGAAAGGCTTTGGGGAGTCAGGAGGTGAGTCACTTGCCGCAGAATACCCAGCCTCTGACCTGCTCTCGTAGCCACAGTGTTTATATGGGTTGTCCAGTTAAGTTTCTGGTCAATGGTGACCCCCAGGATGTTGATGGTGGGGGATTCGGCGATGGTAATGCCGTTGAATGTCATGGGGAGGAGGTTAGACTCTCTCTTGTTGGAGATGGTCATTGCCTGGCACTTATCTGGCGCGAATGTTACTTGCCACTTATGAGCCCAAGCCTGGATGTTGTCCAGGTCTTGCTGCATGCGGGCTCGGACTGCTTCATTATTTGAGGGGTTGCGAATGGAACTGAACACTGTGCAATCATCAGCGAACATCCCCATTTCTGACCTTATGATGGAGGGAAGGTCATTGATGAAGCAGCTGAAGATGGTTGGGCCTAGGACACTGCCCTGAGGAACTCCTGCAGCAATGCCCTGGGGCTGAGATGCTTGGCCTCCAACAACCACTACCATCTTCCTTTGTGCTAGGTATGACTCCAGCCACTGGAGAGTTTTCCCCCTGATTCCCATTGACTTCAATTTTACTAGGGCTCCTTGGTGCCACACTCGATCAAATGCTGCCTTGATGTCAAGGGCAGTCACCCTCACCTCACCTCTGGAATTCAGCTCTTTTGTCCATGTTTGGACCAAGGCTGTAATGAGGTCTGGAGCCGAATGGTCCTGACGGAACCCAAACTGAGCATCGGTGAGCAGGTTATTGGTGAGTAAGTGCCGCTTGATAGCACTGTCGACGACACCTTCCATCACTTTGCTGATGATTAAGAGTAGACTGATGGGGCGGTAATTGGCCGGATTGGATTTGTCCTGCTTTTTGTGGACAGGACATACCTGGGCAATTTTCCACATTGTCGGGTAGATGCCAGTGTTGTAGCTGTACTGGAACAGCTTGGCTAGAGGCGCAGCTAGTTCTGGAGCACAAGTCTTCAGCACTACAGCCGGGATGTTGTTGGGGCCCATAGCCTCTGCTGTATCCAGTGCACTCAGCCATTTCTTGATATCACGTGGAATTGGCTGAGGACTGGCTTCTGTGATGGTGGGGATATCGGGAGGAGGCCGAGATGGATCATCCACTCGGCACTTCTGGCTGAAGATGGTTGCAAATGCTTCAGACTTGTCTTTTGCGCTCACATGCTGGACTCCTCCATCATTGAGGATGGGGATGTTTGCAGAGCCTCCTCCTCCCATTAGTTGTTTAATTGTCCACCACCATTCACGACTGGATGTGGCAGGACTGCAGAGCTTTGATCTGATCCGTTGGTTGTGGAATCGCTTAGCTCTGCCTATAACATGTTGCTTCTGCTGTTTCGTAAGCATGTAGTCCTGAGTTGTAGCTTCACCAGGTTGGCACCTCATTTCGAGGTACGCCTGGTACTGCTCCTGGCATGCTCTTCTACACTCCTCATTGAACCAGGGTTGATCCTCTGGCTTGTTGGTAATGGTAGAGTGAGGAATATGCCGGGCCATGGGGTTACAGATTGTGCTGGAATATAATTCTGCTGCTGCTGATGGCCCACAGCGCCTCATGGATGCCCAGTTTTGAGCTGATTGATCTGCTCTGAATCTATCCCACTTAGCACGGTGATAGTGCCACACAACACGTTGGATGGTGTCCTCAGTGCGAAGACAGGACTTTGTCTCCACGAGGACTGTGCAGTGGTTATTCCTACCAATACTGTCATGGACAGATGCATTTGCGACAGGTAGATTGGTGAGGACGAGCTCAAGTAAGTTTTTCCCTCGTGTTGGTTCGCTCACCACCTGCCGCAGGCCCAGTTTGGCAGCTATGTCCTTCAGGACTCAACCAGCTCGGTTAGTAGTGGTGCTGCCGAGCCACTCTTGGTGATGGACATTGAAGTCCCCCACCCAGAGTACATTCTGTGCCCTTGCTACCCTCCGTGCTTCCTCCAAGTGGTGCTCAACATGGAGGAGGACTGATTCATCAGCTAAGGGAGGACGGTAGGTGGTAATCAGCAGGAGGTTTCCTTGCCCATGTTTGACCTGATGCCATGAGATTTCATGGGGTCCAGAGTCAATGTTGAGGACTCCCAGGGTCACTCCCTCCTGACTGAGGGAGTGCCGCACTGTCGGAGGGTCAGTACTGAGGGAGTGCCGCGCTGTCGGAGGGTCAGTACTGAGGGAGTGCCGCGCTGTCGGAGGGTCAGTACTGAGGGAGCGCTGCACTGTCAGTCGTGCTGTCTCTTGAATGGGACATTAGAGTGAAACCCTGACTGCTCAGATCAATGTAAAGAATCTTGTGGAACTATTCGCAGATGAACAGAGAGTTCCACCCGTATCATGCTCAACATCATGAGATCCAGATTAACTGGTCGTTTATCTATTTGCTCTTTGTCGATCTGCATACACTGGATTGCAAAGAAATGAACTGACCTGGAAATTGGGTGGTGGCAGAATCTGGGCACGATGGCAGTGCAGTGGGCATGACACACGCCTCACGAGGCCGGTGCTGGGACCGTGGGGAATTGGTCCGCTGGCCTCATTTGATTATTACCGGCAAGCTGAGGGCATGAGTCGCTGGTCCTGGGTGGGGGGGCAGCAAGATTGGCCGGCTCGGACACTGGCCAGACCGGGGTCAGCAGAGTCCGGGAATGGGGGAGGCAATAGGGAGGAGGATGAGCAGTAGTCGGCAGTGACCCATGGATTTAATGTGGAGCCATGAGGACTCCTGCCCCTCTCAGCTCCACCAAAGGGAAGCAAAATAGTTCAAAGATACCTTTCGGGAGGCAGCCACCAAAGGCCCTCTTCCAGGACCCATGCCAAGTGCCTGAGAATATTAACCGCAACACACTGTGGTCAGTTGCTAATGAATTTTGTAAAGAAGACTTCAAACAGGTGTTAGGCCCCCATTTGGAAATCCCAGGGGACGACGACGACGACAATGACGATGACAACAACAACAGCTCGCATTTATATAGTGTCTTTAATGTCATAAAATGTCCCAAGGCGCTTCACAGGAGCGTAATCAGATGAAAATTGACACCGAGCCAAAGAAGGAACTATTAGTACAGGTTGGTCAAAGAGTTAGGTTTTAAGGAGCGTCTTAAAGGAGGAGAGAGAGGTTGAGAGGCGGAGAGGTTTCGGGAGGGAATTCCAGAGCTTAGGGCCCAGGCAGCTGAAGACACGGCCGCCAGTGGTGGAGCGATTAAAATCGGGGATGCTCAAGAGGCCAGAATTGAAGGAGTGCAGAGATCTGAGAGGGTTGTAGGGCTGGAGGAGGTTACAGAGATAGGGAGGGGCGAGGCCAGGGAGGGATTTGAACATGAGGATGAGAATTTTACGATCGAGCCATTGCCGGACCGGGAACCAGTGTAGGTCAGTGAGCACAGGGGGTGATGGGTGAACGGAACTTGGTGTGAGTTAGGATACAGGAATCAGAGTTTTGGCTGAGCTGAAGTTTATGGAGCGTGGAAGATGGGAGGCCGGCCCGGAGAGCATTGGAATAGTCGAGTCTAGAGATAACAAAAGCACGGATGAGGGTTTCAGCAGCAGATGAGCTGAGGCAGAGACGGGCAATGTTACGGAGGTGGTGATGGAGTGGATATGGGGTCAGAAGCTCAGCTCAGGGTCAAATAGGAAGCCAAGGTTGCGAACGGTCTGGTTCAGCCTCAGACAGTGGCCAGGGAGAGGGATGGAGTCGGTGGCGAGGGAACGGAGTTTGTGGTGCGGAACAAAGAGAATGGCTTTGGTCTTCCCAATATTTAATTGGAGGAATTTATCTAATGCATATTTGTGGCACGGCCGCTGGACACCAGTACAGGAGCCTGTAACAATATGGCGGGTGGCACACTTCTGGCGTGGATTGTGCACGCACACACTGCCCACCATATTAGATGCTTAAGCTCCCGTTTTGTGCCTAAAAAATGGGCACGGCTCCAGCAAATTTCTAGGCCATTGTGCGTAAAGCACTTTGAGATGTTTCTGAGTTGTGATGACACGAGTCTTTCTGGTTTCTTTCATGTTTTTTCTCTCCCCTTGTGTTTTTTTTCTTCTTTTATATTCTCTCTTCCTACTTATTTTTATATCTCCCTCTCCTTTTATTTTATCTCCCCCCCTCTTTTCTCTTTCTCTCCCTTGTTTGTTCTCCCCACCATCTCCCTCTTTTCTCTCACTCCCTTATTTTCTCGTTCACCTTCTCCCTTGTTTTCTCTCACTTCTTAATTCCCACT